>NC_056741.1:1473661773-1473776773 GCF_019279795.1 Protopterus annectens
GACATACAGTAGACTGCCTCTTATCCGGCCTGTCTTTAACCAGTCTCCTCTTTAACTGGCCATCAAATTTTTGTTGTAGCCCTAGCAAAATACAACAGAGAATAGCAATACTTCTGCCTCCTCTGGGCTAAATAATGACAGACTTTTGAGTTTTAGACTTCATATTCATTAGAAAAGTTATTCTAGCTGATTTATAACCAATGACTATATATATATATATATATATATATATATATATATATATATATATATATATATACACATATATAGAGACAGAAAGAGAGAGAGAGATTCAGAAAAATATATATAGAATGTGTATATATATATATATATATATATATATATATATATATATATATATACATACGCGAGCGTGAGTGTGTGTGTGTGTGTGTGTGTGTGTATTATGTATGTATGTATATATACATACAGAGAGAAAAAGATACAGAAATATATATAGAATGTACGTATATGTACATACATGTGTGTGTTTGCACATATCTCATGTACATGAATTAGTATATAAAAAGACTTAAAGATAGCAATGTGGCTTCTGTTCAAAGCATAATTTGCTGATAATGAAGGGTAGAAGCAAAACAAAATGCATATAAACTGAAGGTTTAATCATTTGTTATACAAGTATAGTTGAGATAACTGTTGTAAGCAGAATTACAGGTATTTTGAATGGGCAAAACCAAATGTCAAAATACGTGTTGTTCTTGGTTTCATGTGTTTCCAGTTACATGGTGCCCACAATGCTCTGTAGGACTAATTTATGTTAGTTTTTTTTTTCCAAAATCTCTTTATTTCAATTTTCTTTTTTTAAATAATAACAACAATACGGTAACTCAAAAACACAAATAATACAAATTTATGTTAGTTTTTAACTTGTGACTGTTTGCATTTGTTTATAACGCAAACACAAACACAAATATGCACATTCTCTTAGACGTGTTCTGCCTTCGTATAGACATTTATATGCCTTTGCTTCTGTTTTGAAAGTGGGAGTTCCAGTTTATTATCCCTAGCAACACTGCAGGCACCTTAGTGTGCTTCTTATCTTTTATTAACTTTTAAAAGAGAATTGCCTGTAGTAAATCACATAAACAATGCTATTAGTCAAGGGAAAATGGCAAGGACTGCCTGGGTTTGTTATCGTGTAGGGAAAAACACCACTTAATTATTTCTAAAGAAACAAAAATACTGCCCAGAAACAAAATTATGCAGAACAGTATACAACAATCAGTGAAATCAGCTGCTGCAACTTTATAAATTCAGCAAGTACTTTCCTATAATAAAACAGATAAAAAACAAATATAAAATAATATACAATTAACTTCTGAATAATGGAAAGATTTAGGAGATAAAGAAATAGATTATAAACTTTGCTTATAAGGTAAGGCCTGCCCTTAGCCATAAAACAGAGCTGCTAACCAGGGTTAAAGTAATGAACAGTAAAGAAATGAACATCTGTAACATTATGTATTCACATCCTTCTCTGATGATAACTGATAAAATGCAACATTAGCATAAAGTAGTATGACCGATGTATTAAGGGCCTAGAATATCTGGAAAATGTATTTATACTTTATGTAAGTACAATGTTTTTACTTAAAGCATGCTATAATTCAGGAAAATCATTTAATAAACAGTATTTGCATACATGTAAAATCTCCATCACTCCCCACAACCTCAGTAACCCACTCTGCAGATATGTTTCACAAGTAGCTAAAACACTATAGAAAAGAACCGGTATTGCAGTAAACTAAGTCCGTGGATAAAAAGTACTTAAAACAAACTATTGAAACACCCAAAAGTAAACTTTATTCCAACAAAGTAAAATGCAGCAAAGCATTCATGTTAGTAAAAACCCATCCTCAGTACTTTAAAGTACCTTAGTTGCTCTCCATTTTATAAACTTCATATAGTCATGTGACAGCCCAAGTTTGATTTAAAGCAACAGTATTACAATTCAAAATGTTAAAATCTTAAAATAATTATGAAAAATAAGTACATTGAACCATATCATGATATCAAAAATATCATAACTACATAGACAGATTACTAAAAATATAAGACTATATATAAAATGTATTAAAAACACTGAAAAACTTATAAAATATGTCAATGTAAGCTCATCTTTTTTTTTCTTAATACAGGTTTGATGCTAGCATGAGCATTCAAACCTGGTTCTACATCTGCTTGTAACTGTAAAATCCAATTTAGCTCACATATTTCAAACATATTTCTAACTTATGGTAGTCCGCGGTAGTGGTGCTGTGGTAGCGTTGTCGCTTTATAGCAAGACGTTGTTGCGTTCGATTCTCAGCTAGAGCGTCTTCTGTGTGGAGGCATGTGTGAATGGGCGTGCCTTCATTGAAGGCTGTGCATCATGGCTGGTAACTCGGCACGTAAAAATCCACTATCAAACATTGGCGGACTGGAGTTCCGCTGTGGCAACCCCTAACCGGGATAAGCCGAAAGATACAACAACAACAACAACTGTTTATGCCGCGGTGGTACGGCGGTAGCATTGGTACCTCACAGCAAGAGGTTCTCCCGTTCGATTCTTGGCTTGGCTTGGGAGTGCCTTCTGTGTGGAGTCTGCATGTCCTCCCCGCAGTTGGGTAGCGTTCAAAAGACATGCGTGCGTAAATGGGTGTGCCTTCGTTGAAGGTTGGGCGTCGAGCTGGCACCTCGGCATTTCGTAAAAATCTACTGCCAATCATTAGCAGATCGGAGTTCCGCTGTGGCAACCCTTACAGGGAAAAAGCCAAAAGACAAACAACATTTCTAACTTACTGTTTATGTCCACTGCTCTCACATTTTTTTATATATAATTCGGATGACCCTAAATCCAAATTCATGGTCAGCCCCTTTATCCATAATATGCTTTGCCAAAGCATTAGCAGAAACTTTTCTTCTTACTTCAGAGTGATACTCTGTAATCCAGTCTTTCAATCTATGACTACACTTCCCAACATAGAAGGAGGTACATCTCATATATGTTGCAAGATGTATAACATTAATTGGATTACATGTTGCAGAGCAGGAAAAAATTATACTGCTTTCTTGTTATTGGACAAACAAAAAAATTCTCATTTATTATGTATTTACAGTTAACACAGTTAAGACATGGATAAGTCACCAGCTTATTATATCTTAAAACTTTTGTATTTAAATTAGTCCAAAATGACAAAAAATACACCGAACCCACAGACATTGCCAACATCCTAGCTGACAGGTTCAGCGCAAACATCTCACCCCCCTCCCCACCAAAAGGGCAAATATCTATCCCAGCAGAGTGCTGCCCCCCGACATCTCAGATGCTCAGGTAAGAGCTGCCCTCTCCAAAGCAAAAAACACAGCATCAATGGGACCAGACGGTGTCCCGGGCTGCGTCCTACATGAACTCCAAGAAGAGCTAAACTCAAACATAAAACTACTGTTCAATCTCAGCCTTACTACAGGATATGTACCCAAAGAGTGGCGTACAGCAACAGTGGTCCCTCTCCACAAAGGTGGTGCCTCAACGGATGCTGGAAACTATCGCCCCATGAGCCTGACTAGCTTGGTCTGCAAAGCTATGGAAAGGATCATCATGGACCTCATAAATAAAGATATTGGGGACCTACAGACACTGGATCCTACCCAGTTCAGCTTTGTTAAGGGCAGATCCTGCCTCTTAAACCTGGTTGATTTCTTTGAAACAGTCACCAAGGCCATTGATGAGGGGAAGGTGGTCCACACAGCCTACCTGGACCTCGCAAAAGCCTTCGATACAATACCCCACTCGGGCATTATAGATAAGCTCACCAGCTTAAATATAAATCCCTATGTCACTAGATGGGTTGCAAACTGGCTCAAGGACAGAACCCACATGGTTAGAATTGCTGGAGCCATGTCAGACTCCAAACCAGTTACAAGTGGGACCTCTCTTGTTCGGTATATATTTCTCGGAGGTACAGGCCAATACGGAAGGACTGTGGCTGACCAAGTTCGCAGATGACTGCAAACTGGGCGTCATAATCGACTCTCCAGCCGACACAAGCATACTCCAAAAGGGCCTCATAGAAACAGACAACTGGTGCCAGAGCCATGGCCTCAAGCTAAACGCCAAAAAGTGTATAGTCATCCCCTTTGGCAAAAACAAAGTGCCCACAAATTACCACATAGGTGGTAATCCATTAAGTACAGAAGAAGTAATTAGGGACCTGGGGACCCAAGTTGATAGCAATCTCTCATTTGACAACCACGTGGCCAAAGTGGTTAGAAAAACATTTTATATAGCCCACCTAATCATGAAGGGATTCACATCTAGATCAGGGGAGGTCATCGTGCCTCTTTACTCATCCCTCATCAGGCCCATAATTAAGTACAATGCCCCTTTTGGGATGTATCTTACCAGACACCTGCAGCAACTGGAAAGACCCCAAAAGTACTTCACCAAGAGAATCAAAGGGCTCAAACAGATGCCATATGCTGCCCGGTTACAGAAACTCCAGCCCTACTCAGTGGCATACCGCCTGCTCAGAGGCGATCTGTGCCTGACGTATAAAGCCATGTCCAACCCGGAAATAATGGACATGCTGCACCTCAGAAAATCCAAATCCCATCGAGCTACGCGCTCGAGAGACTTGAACCTCAGCACTGAAATAAATAGGACATGCTGGAGGGACAGATTCATAACCCAGAGGCTCCCTTCACTCTGTAATAAAATCCCAGTCCAGGTTAGGCAAAGTCCCTCATTGACTCTCTTCAAGAGGAATCTTGATGAGTGGATGGGAGATCATAGGTTTACCCCGGGTATCACTTCTGTGTCACTGTTAGACAGAGGCACAGTATACTAACCTCGAAAAAGGGCATAGCAAAATTAATTTAAAATGGGTGGCGAAAGCCAAACACACTCTGGCTAGGTTTATATATGCCCTAGGGCAGATAGCCTAGTATGAACCTATGAACCTATGAACCTAAATGTGCGTCTTTATAACACAAATGTCTTTTCAAATCTGGACATTTCCTATAACTAAAAGACGTTTTTTCACACACTATCTCCCTTAACTCTGGCATACTTTCAAATATCCTCCATTTCTTAGTGATTATCTCTTTCACATGTTCCATATTCCTTGTATATGTTGTCACATACCATAATGGTTGGACTTCATTACATTTAGTGGAAACTTCAGGGTCTGAATGCCATGATGCAAAATAGGGCCTTGCAGAGTTATGCCTATCACTTATTACCTATACCTTTATATCTTCCAGTAATTCCCTTTTAGAACCCCTATCCTCAAACTCATTTAACATTTCATTCATTTGCTCTTCACATTTAATATCATGGGTGTTCAACCTAGTAACACATAGTAACTGGCTCTTAACAATGTTTTTAAAAGTGTGGGGGTCCGTGCATGCTCTTTCTGTGAGTATATCTATTTTTCTGAGCTTCCTTTTTACAAATAAATGTATGGATATCATTATTGATTTTTCTAATTTGTACATCCAAAAAGCAGCACCCCATATCAGATGAATTACGTTTAGAAGTGAGGAAGTTGGTGGTTCCATGCAAGTATTCAATAAACGTTGCACTGACAAACCGATAAACTCATCCAATTCAAGCTGACTACCTTCTCACAAGAGGAAGATGTCAAAAAAAAGTTTATAAATCAAAACTTTAAATCCATATTTATCAGGAGCCCTATATACAGATATGTTTTCCCATTCATTCAAGGTAATAATAGAATATGTGTTGGCAATGGAACTGGCAATTGGCAAATGTTTCTGCCCAACCATACATACAATGAACACCTATACCTTCCTCCTAAATAAGAGCAACCCTAAGGAACTATGTTACCCATGTCTCAGGTAATCTTGGTATCTCCCAGTGTGCCTTTTCCTTCTAGTACATCAAAAAAGAGATTGCTAGAAATTCTGGGATTTGGCGATTAGGAAACAAAACTCTGTGGCTCCACCTGCTGACTTCTGCCCCTCATTAAGTTACGTAATACCCCTCAGTGAGATCTCTAAATGAGCATTTCAATCTACCTTTTTATGTAACACATGGATAATATATTTTTAATCATTTTTATCTTTGTTTATGACTCTTTACACCTTTGTTTTATGTGTGTTTCTTATTTGACTGTGAGCTTTTGTTATATTTATCCAATTTCTGTTTCATGTTAGGGTTTTGCAGGTGCTTGGAGAAGTGCCAGGAGTTAGAACTTAACTGAGGACCATTGTTTAGGAAAACAGGCCTCAATCTTCTCCTTTAAACTTTTTTTGCACCCCCACCAAATTTATATATAATAACTCAGAGATCTCCATACCTCAAAGAAAATGAAAAATGCAGAGAAATGGCCATCTTGAAATTAGTGTGTGCGGGTGCGTGTGTGTGTGTGTGTGTGTGTGTGTGTGTGTGTGTGTGTGTGTGTGTGTGTGTGTATAATTATATATATATATATATATATATATATATATATATATATATATATATGCCCATTTTTTGGTCATTTTGTCTCAGCATTATGGGATTTGCTAAAGTGGGTCCTGCCATTTTAAATCATTCCCTTGCAATGCCCCCACCAGTTCAGTGCTACACATCACTGTTAAGTTACTGGAGTTGTGAGAGAACCCACAGCTTTCTTTTCTTCACAACTTCAAATGCAAGCATAATATCTAATGATCCACTGAAACTGTCTCAGATAAAGCCGGACAAAGCAAGGATTCATAGAAGGGAAATTGTGTCTAATATCTTCAAGAAAGCTACATTTACATTTTAAAATAATATAAAGAAATACAAAGAGCCAAGGCAACAGGAAACTGCTCCGTTATATGCTTTGTAGAAAGTAGAAAAGTATGCTACTTATATTACCATTTAAGTTAAAATCCACTTACGTAAAGAAAAAGGAGACAATTATATACAGTCATGTAAAAAATAGTAAACTTAGATGCTGTTGTCAGTGCTGACAAAACACTGATTTAAATATTAAAATACACTAATGCAAATTGCTACTGTTGCAATATTATCTTTCATTAATATAGTAGCACCATACTCAAAATCAGTGTGAGTGATTATATATTTATAGCATCAGTTCTCTGTAAAACTTCCAACGTAGAAAGTCGTGACTAACCAGAAATAATCACTTGTAACTTTCAGAGGTCCATCCATCCACAACCCATTTTCCCATTTTTACATACATGGGGTCGGGGGTGTCACTTCAACCATGACAATCATCTGGAACCAAGGTTTACATTGCTGGATGGCTAGCCCTCCTGCAGTAGTTCTTGCACACTACACACTTGCACTTATGGCCAGTTTAGAGTGTCCAATCCATCTACGGCATGTCTTTGTAATGGAGCATCTAGAAGAAACTCATGTGGACACAAGGATGACATGCAGACTCCATACAGAAGGTACCCAAGCTGAGAATCAAACTGAGGAACCTATTGCTGTGAGGTGGCAACACTATCTGCTGTGGTACCATGCCACTCTTGCTTAAACAAATTATCATAGTTACAAGTGATTCTTTATGGTTAGTCATCTTTGATAGTTAGTTGTAACTATCAAAGATGATTAGCCATAATCACTTGTAACCAGCATAATTTGTTTAAACACTTACATACACACACACACACACACACACACACACACACACACACACACACATGCACAACCTCACACATGCAAACACACAAGCTTATTCTCCTTGATAATCTTCCTAAGCAATATAGGCATAACTTCTGGGTGCTTCCTTTTGTGTTGGAGCTGTAACTGCTAGCAAGGCTTTCTACCACCATGTTGCTGTATTCCTCTGTTGCTGGACAACCCTGTTGTTAAACCCCCTGCCTTTGGATAATGACCATGAGCATCACTCACTGAATGCACAGTGCCTGAGCCTAACAACTTTCTTGGAATATGTAAGGAGTCAGTCATTATGCCTTGGGGAAAATTATTATATGATGATACATCACATGCTGATGGAATACCAGTTTAATTCAACTTTTCTGTATCTATTCTCTGGAATATATTGCTGATTCCCTTGTCTGTGTTTTACCATCATAAGCCAGTGACACATTAAGTTAAGTTGGAGCCTCTCTCATATTTGTATGTTTTGACTCATTCTTCTTTTGGTGTTATCTTTGTTAACATTTTCTTTTAGTCAGTAACATTTATTTATTGGGGAAGTCAGATTTAGCAAAGGCCTTTCACCAAGAAGCCCAAAGAGAAACGCTCCACAATGTACATGATATATGTTTTTAGCAACATTACACACACTCTAACATACAAACGGTGATACATGATTAGACTATTTAGCAGTTTTAAAGATAACTATTTCTGACAAAAGTGCATAGGGGTGGAGAGTCAAGCAAATGGAAAAGCCACAGGTAGAGCTAAACGTTGTGCACTGTTAGAGGTCATAAGTCTTAGCAGTCTTAGCAGGTAGTGACATAGGCTCAAATGGATATGACAAGAAACAACTGTATAAAAGTTCAACCTGTTAAACAGTGTATGCATCTAATACAAAAGCTGGAACTGGACATTTAACAAAAAAAGTGTTATACATAAAAGGGGGGATAATAACTTTTTAATGCAATGATCCTTTCTGTAATGTCTTTAAATGTCAACAGTCTCACAGATAAATGCAAAAAAGAATAGTGAACTATATTAAAAAATGTAGAGACCAAATAGTTATGTTACAGAAGATACACTTAGGAAGAACTGAACATGTTAATTTGATAAAGAAAGGTTTTCAGGATGGTTATTCAGCAGAATACCTGGGACAAAGGAAAAGAGGATTACGTGTATTAATTCTAAGAGGAGCTCCAATAGTAATAGAAGAGGATAAAAATCTAATAATGGCAGATTTCTAGTGCTAAGGGGCTACTGGCAAGGGAGAAGGATTACACTGGCATGTATATTCTACCTAAAACTGCTATAATGGATCTTAAAAAATTCTGGGAGAAATAATCAGTTTTCAGCAAGGAATATTACTTATAGGTGGGGACTGGAATGCTGTGTCTGAGGAGCCCAGATGGAAAAGTATAAGGGAGGGTAGATTGTTGAAGAAATTTAGGAAAATATTTGCCATGGAAAATGTGAATCCAGTAATAGGAGTTCAGAGTGAATTTAAACAATATTCCCCAAGATATAAAAACTGGGCTAGGCTAGACAGAATTTAATTTCACAGGAATAGGTCTTGATATGTACCCAATTACTATTTCAGATCATGCATCAATAATAACTAAAATAAAAACACAAGGTAAAGAAATAAAAATGAGACACTGGCACCCACCTATCTGTTGAAAAGAGAGGAATTTAAGGAATGGGTAGTACAAATTTTTCAGGAGCTATTAGTGAAGACAGAAATTTCTTTTGAAAATATAGCTAGGAAGTGGGATAAAAGTAAGGTGGAGTTTAAAAATAGGATAGAACTACAAGAAAGGTAAGAAGTAACAAGAAGTAACAAGAATTATTTAGAGGGACTGGCAAATAAAGTATTGCAGAATAGGGGGAAGCTCACAGAACAAGAAGAGCTTCAACTGCAGAATGATAAATAGAAAATAAGGGATTACCTCAGTAATATGCATGAGTTTAGAACGATTGCTGTTAAGCAACTGTTTGATAACACTGGAGCACAAAACCTTTTAGCGCAACACTTCAGGCAACAGAAAGCAGAAAGGGCTGTCATCAAGCTTAGAGAGCCTTTAACAAGGAAGGTAAAAAGAGAGCCTGTAGAGGTATTAGAAATATTTTGGAAAGGAGAATAACAATAATCATGCAGAATATTATATCCATAAAGTAGCAGAAAGTGTTCTAAGAACTAAATCAACACAGAAAATGGAGAAAGGAGATTCTACCGATAGGAATGGCTGCAATTAGGGATATAGACAATAGACAAGAGGGGGCTGGAATTTATTGGAGAAACCTGGCAAAGGAACCAAGGTATTGGGAGCAAATAACTAGAGAGGGATAAGTAATAGAATGGGAAGATGCCAAGAATTTATTTGGACTGCAGGTTAGAGATTGCCTTTCCTATCAAAGATTGATATCAAAGTATAGTCAAAGAGAAAGAAATGGGGGGGGTCCTAAATAAAAGACCAACACTGGTAGAGTTTTTTGTAGAATCTAGAACAGAAGCTGCCATTAAAAAAGGAATAATTAGCAGATCATATAAAATATTGCATGATAACTATACGAATCAATCAGAGGAGGTTAGAAAGGATTTGGAAGAGAGATTGGATAAGCAATTCACAAAGAAATAATGGGAATATATATATACATATATATATATATATATATATATATATATATATATATATATATATATATATATATATATATATATATATATGGGTTCACTTTATAATTTCGAAATACTGAAATACCGAATTTCAGTATTTCGAAATCATAAAGTCGAAAACTGAAAATCGCAAAAGTGTATAATCGCAAATTTGAATATCTTGAATTTGTGGTTATGGCTTACGGTACGTGGCATGCTGTGTTGGGAGTGTATCATGTATGGATGTAGGTGCAATTGATGGTAAGTGAGTGTTTTGTAAGGATTTTGTGTGGGAGTTTGAGTGTGTCTGAATGTGTGGATGTATGTATATGTGTGATGTTTGTGTGTGTGTGCGAGGGACTGTGAAATGTGTGGGTGTGTGTTTCCTTTTTGTGCCTGTTTGTGCGATCTCAGAGTTAGTATATATAAGTAGGGGGTGTAGGGTTGTTTGTTTGTGTTTTGGTGTTTGTGTGTGTTTTGTTTGTTGTAGTGTGGGTTGGACGATGTATGTGTTGTGTGGTGTATGGTTTGTATGTGTTCGTGATTGTGTGTTTCACGATTGTGTGCTGTCGGGATTATGGACGGGTTGACTTTATGATTTCGAAATACTGAAATTCGGTATTTCAGTATTTCGAAATTATAAAGTGAATCCATATATATATATGTGTGCATGTCTATATATATATATATATATATATATATATATATATATATATATATATATATATATCCTAAATAAGCAACAAAATCTAAAACATTTTGGATTTTTTTTTGGAAATGTTTGCATAGATATTTTTATACCTCAATTAGACTCCAGAGAATTTTTCCTCAGGTAGACAGCAAATGTTGGAGGTGTGATGAGGAAGAAAGAGGTAACTGGGAACATATTTTCTGGGAGGGCAGTGAGTTGGCAGACTTTAAGGATTCCTTGTGGGATGCACTGTCGAAGATGCTCGGTGGGCAGATTAGTGTGACAATGGAGATGATTTTTCTGAGATATGATACAGAATCGTAATTGCCTAGAAATGGTAAGGCCTTGTTGTCTCTAATTATGGTGGCTGCCAAAAACTCAATTAATAGAAAATGGAAATCAAAATCTAAACCAACTATATTCAAAGTAGTGAATATAGTAACAGGGATAAAATAACTGGAATTGAGATCTTTAGAAAAAGGTAGGAGCAAACTACACAGGAAAAATGGGAGTTGTGGGAACAATACATACAGGGGAGGAATGAGGTTTAAAAGAAGGCAGGACTTAAATGAGCTATGTAATGTTTGACTGAAAATGATTGGTCATATTATAAGTGATGTATAATGTTTGCAACTGGGAGTGTGTCATTATGGTTTGTGATGTAAAATGCTTGCAACTAGGATTGTGTTGGTGTGGTTTGTTTTCATTTATGTAAATTTATGATTGCTTATGTCATAAGTGATGGTTTAATAAAGATGTTTCTCATTTTAAAAAGGGGCAGGAATTGAATCATTTATGTAATGTTGCTTAGGTTATATGATATATAGCAATATATAAGAAGCATAATGTTTGTTAATTTTAACTTGTTAATACAGTTTGATGATTACTTTTATATAAATGCAAAAAATGTAAATGTGCCTATGTCAAAAGTGATAATTCATTAAAGGTGTTTAAAAAACAAAAGTTTGTTGTATATTCATTATTGAAACACTCTAGCAGTCACCTTTAGTTTTCATATTAGCATAAGGTTTTTATTGTCACATGCTGTGCCATTTTATTTCCTTTTCTCCAAAATGTCATAGTGTAGCCTTGAGAAACTGTTACATAGTTACGCTCTGTTCATTACCAGTTTGTCATGCCCAAGCTAAAGTACATTTGCATTTCAACTAATATAAAGAAATATGCAAAGCAAGAATGATAGGTTACTGCTGCTTTACTTGTTTTGTGGGTGTTAAAAAATGAGTCTCCAGCCAGAAACAAACACACACACACACACACACACACACACACACACACACACACACACAGTATATGTCCAGTAACATCACTACACTACACTTTCATTCTAATGTGGTATCATTTGATCACTAGGTAGCAGAAAATAGAAAGAGAGAACCAATGATTGTGATTTTCCTTTCTTTAACACAACATCCACGCAGAAAGTTTTTGATGAAAAAATTAGTGGTTAGATGTCCAGCACAACTGTGCAGACTGATACAGCCCTTCATGCAGTCTCAGTGGTACAGGCATTGGAAGAACTGAGCAGGAAGTGACTGAAGTGTGCATCCAATACCAGCTCAGCAATCCCAGGGAAGGAGAATACCATCTGGGGAAAGACCAGAAAGTGCAACTCTGTGCACAGGCACTTCAGGGTTTGAACCACCAAATAGGGTACTAACATTCTAGCATCATGGATGTGCAGAAGTGTACGCTGATACTGTATTCAGAGTAGCAGACATTTGTACCACCATGTTTGCAGGTCAACTGGGGAGGAAGTTAGGTGCAAATTCAAAAAAAAATCACAACCAGCTTTAGCTAAGTAGATTCCAGCTATCATCCCATTTGCCTGCATACCACAAGATAAAGGAACTGAGGAGTATTCCACCCTGAAAAAGAAAAACTCCACAGTGGATAATGATGGTGACAGTGTGCAAATGCCTGGCTGGATGGGGAGAGTGAAAGCCTCAATGTAGGCTTATTGCTCCAGTTGGTGAAGGACAAAAATGCAAGTTATTAAGAATATCTCCAAATATTGAGAGGTGTGGATCACAAACTGGTCATCAGAAATGAAAAATAGGGTAGACAGTGAAGTCAAAAGAAAGGGAAGTATCTCTTGTATGTCTGCAGACTTGGAGGAGTGGAAATCATTGCATTTCACTATATTTGGTTTAGGATGGCAAATCCACAGAGACAGACTTTAAAATATAATCCGAGTCTACACCATGAGCCCTTGGAGTATTGCCCATTTGTATACTGCTTTCTGCAGGCCAATAAAATTACAGGAGACACATTAAATACTGCAGAATTTGCTTTAGTGGATGAGCAGAACCCCAAAACACAGAAATACATCTATTCAGAAAACTGTCTTTAAATCAACTGACCAGAAGATCTCTTTAAGAATTATTTTTTTCAGACTGGAGTGTGGATTCTCACAGGAAGCATCTTACGTGCCACTGAGGAATAGCCACATAATTTGAGTCATGTATAACTAGTGAACTTACACTTCCTACACGTTCTGCTTGATGCCTCCTTGACCAATGGCCATCTTGTGTTCACATTGTAGACCAGCCATGAGCCACTGAATCATTTCTATGGGAAAATAAGAAGTTGACTCTGATTCTTCCATGATTTTGCCTTAGTAAAAGGCTGTTTGGTTATTGGGCTTTATCTTAGGGAACCTCTTCACAATCTTGAGTTTATGCTACATTATTGTTTTATAAGCAATTTTTTGTAAGTATTCCTGCAGTCAGATCTTTTAGGCAAGTGATTGACTAGCTGTGAGGCACTCATGATGGTACTTTACTACACTATGGTGAACAGTGGAGTACCCCAGGGCTCATTTCTGGGAATGATCTTATTTTTATTTATCTAAGACATAATAAACAGAGTTGTGAATATGATGACATGGTCAGAAAAGGTACAGAATGGCAGCTGAGTTATAATGCAGATTAAATGCAAAGTTATGCACTTTCCATTCAATAAACTTTAAGTACAGTATAAATGGGAAATTTCCGGCAACCATAAACAAGGACAAGAAGGTAAGTATCATTATCACAACTAAAAGGAACCACCAGAATTAAAGTGAGATGGCGGTGGCAAACACCAATAAATAACTCAATAAAAAAGAAAAATAACCAGAGATCCTTTAGAGGTATTTGAGATATTTCAGAAATTTTATGAAAATCTGTATAAAGCAGAGAAGTGGGGAAATCAAGACAAAGCACAAATCTTAAATAAATAAATAAATAAATGGAAGACTTAAATATGCCAAGGTAAGAGGTAGATGACTCTCAACAATTTACAGTCAAGACAGGAGGAGGTTAGATAAAAAGAGTCTATATTGAATTAGCAAACACTTAGAAAAGCTAACGCTAATTCATCGACCCCTTTTAAGCGAAAGCTTGCAATCTCTAACACCCGGAACAGCGATTTTTTTCACAGGGAAAAAAATCGCTGGGCTGGTTCTGGGAGTTTGCCATTTCCTCCACTGTGGTGCAATCTGAGTTGGTATATTTAAGTAGGGGGTGGGGGGGCACAGCCCCCCACATTATAAAATTTTTAAGGTTTTTTTTTTTGCTTTGTTTTTTTGTTTTTTTGGTTTTTTGGACCAGCGATTTTTTTTTCCCTGTGAAAAAAAATCACTGTTACAGGTGTTCGAGATTTTAAGCTTTTGCTTAAAAGGGTTCAATGAATTAGTGTTCGCTTTTCTAAGCATTCACTAATTTAATATAGACCCGATAAAAATAGTGATGTATAACCAATCTGCAGGAAAATCTCCAGGGATAGACTGGCATTCCAGTGGAAGTTTGGAAGCTAGGTGGGAATAAACTGATAAAGATGTGGAAGGTTTAGTTTAGTCATATTTTAAAAGGAGGGGAGGCACCAATATACTGGAAAAAAAGCTCTGGTGGCTGTGATACATAAAGACGGTAAAGATCTACCAGATCCAGTTTCCTACAGGCCCATTTCAATTTTAAAACATGATTATAAAGTGTTTATGTTTATGATGGTTTCTTGTCAAATCACTGCAGCATGGAACAGTCAATGCATAATGTCAAGCCGTTACATGGAATCTCAAAATACTGAAATGGTTGTATGCCAAATTTGACACAAGTCAACATTAGGCATTCACTCTTTTTTTAATTTTGAAACTGCACGCCATAGTGAAACATTCAAAATGTGAATCTCTCAAACCAGTAATGGCATTGTACTACTACCCCAACCTAAACAATATTCACTGTTTGTCTGAGTTTGTCAACATGAGTGATCAATATGCCAAAGGTATACTATCAAGTATCTCCTGCACAAAATCATATTACCAAAAGCTTTCTTTCCCTCCTATTCCATTTCTGGAAGCGAGGGTTCAGTTAATTGAATTTTCCAGACTGTGATTTCATCTCCTGCTGCAGTCAAGTCATGTTCTGGTTATTGATAGGAAACCATGTATAATAGTTGAAAAAATGGCAAAGGTGAAGCCAAAATTGATAGAAATGAATCAATGAGGTTTTGTGGAGGGGAGGCAAGCCTTTGAAAGCATTAATAGAACAATGATGATCCAGAGGAAAGCAGAGTGCAAGGCAATGCCACTGCTGCTGGTGGGTCTTGATGCAGAGAAAGCATTTGACAGAGTAAGATGGGATTTTATGTGCAGGGCAATGGAAGCATTTGTATTTCCTGATATAATAATAAGGTTAATTATAAGAATATATATAAGAAATCAGAGGCAAAAATCAAAGTGGGAGGGTTCCTCTCTGTTAAGCTGTGTTCAAACAGAGGAACCAGGCAGGGGTGTCTTCTTTCCCCTTTGTTATTTGTGTTATATTTTGAACCATTGGCAAAGAAAATAAGGGAATCAGAAATTCAAGGAAATAATTAATACGGAATTCAAGAAAAGTTGGCTTTATTTTCAGATAATATTATTTTGTACCTGAAGGAACTGGAAAAAAGGACATCTCAATGTTGTAGAACATTATAAAACAGTTGAATTTTTAGGATATAAAGTGAATGAAGCTAAAACAAAGGCTATAGCTGTAAACTATGTACCCAGACATTAATTGGTTTTAGCAATATCCAAAATTATGAGGACATGATAAAATTACGTATTTAGGAGTATGGATTAAAAAGGATTCTGTTATGGCATCTAAGGATGTTTGGGAAAAGACTAAACAAAAGATAATACAAAAATTGAAAAAACAGAGGCTTTTGTCTTTGGCTATGGATAGAAGATACAAGCAGTAAAAATGTGTTTAGTCCCTTTAGTTTTATACACAGGTCAAACTTACCTTTATTAACCAGAGGACATGTTGTGGATTGTAATTAATAAAGAATTGAAGGATTTTATCTGGGAGGGGAAGAGGGCAAGAGTCAACTGGCATAAGCTGATCCTCCTAAAAGAACTAGTAGGTTTAGGATTACCTGATTTGAATGGATATTTTAGAGCTACACAGTTAAGGCTCTTACGCTTATCACAAGCAGAAAGCTGCAATTCAAAGTGGAAGGGGATGGTGATGATAATGATTAATGATGAAGAGATGGGGGGTAATTCAAGAAATAAGGAAAGAATGGGATTTTGGATGGAGATCCTTAATGGGAATAACAACAGTCATACAAAATATTATATTCATAAAGCAGCACAAACTACACTAAGAACTAAGTCAACACAGGAATGGAGAAAGTAGATTCTGCTGATAGGGATGACTTCAATTAGGGGTACAAATATAGCCAAGAGGGGGCTTGAATTTAATGAAGGAAGCCGGCAAAGGAACCAAGGTATTGGGAACAAGAGAGGGAAGGTAATGGAACGGGATGAGGCCAAGAAGACATTTGGATTTCAGGCTAGAGACTGCCTTACCTTTCAGGGATCAATGTCAGAGTACAATCAAAGAAAAGGAATAGGGGAATCCTAAATGAAAAACCTGCACTGGTAGAGTTTTTAATTGACTCTAGAAAAGAAGCTGCTGTTAAAAAGGGATAAGTAGGGCATATAAAATATTGCAAGATAACTATAGGAATCAATCACAGGAGGTCAGAAAAGATTGGGAGTAGAGATTAGATAAGCAGTTCACAAAGAAATAGGGGGAGGTGGCATATGTATGGCTCCTAAATATGCAACAGACTCTAGAAGAAGTGTCTGCATAGATACTTTTATACCCCAAGCTAATACAGAAGTTAAGAAAGTTAGTACCATAAATCCCCCTTGCACCCACAGTTGAGACATTTTGAGGTGCAAGTAAAAAGGGAGATTAGAAACAGCATTTCCATGTGGAAGAGTTGTAGGTGCAACCTCAACAAGGAAGAATTTGATATCATCAAATCCTTCAGGGAAAATCGGTATGTCAGGGTTATGCAGCCGGACAAGGGGAGGGGTGGTTTTCATGGACAGTATCCTGTATACCAGCAAGATGCTAGATATGCTAAATGATATGTCTAGATATATTAGAGTGTCCAAGAATTAAATAAATTTGGCATATTGCAAAATTGATTTTAATTTGAGCGACATGCTAGAAGATGATTTCATCAGTCAGGACACTTTTAAGTATCTTTGTATGGAGTAGCACAGAATACCTTCCATCTTTGGGATCCCCAAGGTGCACCAAAATCTTGAGGATCCCCCCATGAGACCTATTGTGGCTGCTAATGGGTCCAAAACCTACCCCTGGCTAAATATTTAGATTTTAAACTAAAAAATATTTGGACCAGTCTTGGAATTTCCTTAGGAGTATTACAAAAGATATGTATTCAGATTCCCTTATTTTTGTCACATTAGACATACAGGATTTATTTAATGTAATCTCCCACAAAACAGGTATGGAGTGGTTCCAGGAGGCAATCCATCAATATGGAAAATTGGACCATAACACTTTTTTAGGGTACAGAGAACTCATGTATCGAGTTTTGGGGCATAATTTTGTTATTCTTTGAGGGTGAATTCTTTAAGCAGATTCAGGGCGTAGCTATGGGGGCATGTTGTGCCCCCACCTATGCCAATATTGTACTTATGGTATGGGAAGAAAATTTTGTTCTTCTCTCGGAGTATGCCCAATATTGGGTTTATTATAAACGATACTTGGACTATATTTGTCTTTTTTGGAAGGGTAATGAAACTAAACTTATGGAGTTCATACAATATTTGAATCAGACTACAGAATTTCTAAGATTTACACACCATATTTCCTATCAAGAGATGATTTTTTTGGATGTTACAATAAAAAAAGACATAGAATTACAGGAATTTGCATAAGTGGTATATATTTATTTATTTATTTATTTTATTTATTTATTTAAATTTGTTGACCGGGAGTGTCCGACTGGATGTAGGCCCATTTTCAGCGGAGGCCCGGGGATAAAAGCTCCACAGTTAAAATAAACAGACAGTATATACATTGGATTACATAGTGAATAACAATTTACATAGCAATTACTTACAACATATTTACAGATGAAGAACATAGTACATCAGTAGACAACTAGAATCTTTATCTGTGAAGTGCATACCAGATGTTAACAAATGTTACAAGAAGAAGAAGTTCGTGCTGTATAATAAGTGCTGGCTTATGAGCATCTGAGCTTGCTATAATCAAGGTAGTTAGTGGAGTGGAAAGAAAGGTAGTGGTTGGATGGGGTGGATGATATTAGAGTGGGAGTTGCAAGGGCATAGCCAGCATGTTTTTAGTTGCGCTTTTAGTAAAGTTTTGAAGTGGGTGCATGATGGTATGGAGGTAACTGTGGGTGGGAGTGAGTTCCATAATTTGGCTATGGCGCAAGAGAATAGTGCTTCACCAGCAGAGTTATTGGCTTTAGTGATCTGCAAGTGATTTTTACTGCTGGATCTTAGTGGTCTGGTGGTGCGATAGGGTTGGAGTAGATTCTAGAGGGATGGAACATTTAGTGGATGGTTTACTAGTTTGTGGGCGAGTGAGAGTTGATACCACTGAAGGAGGTGAGGGAGTTCAAGCCAGCCCAGTTCAGCAAGTGAGAGACAGTGGTGACTATGGTAGGATGCCCCTGTGGCGAATTTGGCGATTTTGTTGTAGCAGGTCTCTAGCTTGTTTAGATCACATTGCCTTAGGTTGATATATATTGGAGAGGCATAAAGTAGGGTGGAGATAAGGTGGGAATTTGCATTGAAATCTTTGCTGCTTTGGTGAGAAATTGCTTATTTCTGTATAACGCTCCTAGTTTTTTGTGGACTTTTTTTATAGTCATGGATATGTGAATGTCAAATTTTAGTTTATTGTCTATTTCCACTCCTAGCAATTTGGTGTGTTCAGTTGGGTATATAGTGGTGTTGTCTTTTGCCGTGATGTTAAAGTGAGAGTTGTTTTGAGTATGTTTGGTGGGTTGGAAGATGAGTAGTTTAGTTTTGTTTGGGTTGAGTATTAATCGGGCATCAGATAACCATGTTTCAACAGAGGAAAAGGCTTCCTGTGTGACTTTTTGCAGTCTTGGTAGGGACTGGGCTGAGCAGATGATGGTCGAGTCATCTGCGTATTGTATGAGTGTGCCATGTTTGGTGGCAGAGGCTAGATTATTGGTGTAAACAGAGAAGAGTAGGGGTCCAAGGTTGGATCCTTGGGGAACCCCTATAGAGACAGGTAGTTGGGGAGATATGTCATTCTGCCATACAATTGTTGGCGGTCAGACAGGTAACTGTGAAACCAGTTGGTGACCAATTGTGAGAAGGATAGGTTATTGAGGACAGAGATAAGTTTTTTGTGTGGGACCATGTCAAATGCTTTAGATAGGTCTAGGAAAGTAGCAGAGGAGAGATAGCCATTGTTTTTATGCTGAAGGATAGTGTTAGTAAAGGAGAGTAAGGCAGTGGTGGTGCTATGGTTTGGTCGGAAACCATGCTGAGTACTGGAAAGGAGGTTGTTAGTAAGGAGGTAGTCTGAGACCTGAGAGTGTATGCATCTCTCTAGTATTTTGGAGAGTGGAGAGAAAATAGCTATGGGGTGGTAATTGGTTAGTTCTGTGGAGGGTCCACCTTTGTGGAGGGGAATTATATGTGATACTTTCCACAGTGTGGGAACGCAACTTTCTGACAGAGATTGGTTAATCAAGATGGATACTGGGTAGGCCAGAGCATCAGATGCGATTTGTAGGTATTCACTTGGGAGGCTGTCTGCTGCAAATTTGGTGGGTTTAAGTTTAGGTAAGAGTTTTTTTTATGTTGGAGGTAGGTACAGGAGAAAAAGAGAAGGCAGTGGGGAGATTACTAGTTGAAGGTGTGGGTTGGAGGGGAGTGGGTTGTGTTGTTTAGCTAGTGACAGTATGGTTTGGGTGAAGTGTGTGTTGAATGAGGTAGCAATATTTTCTGAGGAATGAGGGATGTTAGGAGGAGGGGTACTAACTTTACCTGGGTGGAGGATGGAGTTTATGGAGGACCAGAATTGTTTGGGGCTGTGTTGTGAGGAGACTAGGGCAGACTGGTAGTATTGGGATTTGTCCTGTTTTATTAGCTTTTTGACTCTATTGCGTAGTTCTAGGAATTTCTGTCTAGCTGAGGGGGTTTTGGTTTTGCGCCAGTGCTCCCAGGCTTTATCCCTGTTTTTCATTTCTGACTTAGTGGTTTTCTGTAGCCATGGGGAGGGTTGTGCTTTGGTTCTGGAGAATCTTATGGGGGCATGGTAATTAAGGATGTTCAGGAAGGTAGTATTAAAAAATTCAACTGCATCATCTAGACTGAGGTACTTTAGAGGATGCCAGTTACATTCTTTGAGGGGTGAGATGAATGTGAGTGGGTTAAATTTTAGTTTTTTACGTATTTGACGGTAGATGACAGGTTTAGCTTGGTATAGGTATTTTTTGAGTAGGAATGTTGGGGAGTGATCACTGAGGCTATCTGATAAGCAGCCTGTTATATATGACTGGGGGCTCTTGCTGACTAGTATCCAATCCAGGGTAGTGTGCTTGGTGGAGTTTTTATTTATCCTGGTTGGTGACTGGACTAGTTGAGTGAAGCCATGAAGGTGCACATGATGGGTTGGATTGTTGCCAGAACAGGATTGCCAGTCAATATTGAAATCACCTAAGATGATAGTTTCTTGGGGGAGATGGTGGGTAGACCAGCTGAGGAGGTTTTCTAGGGGAGGGATGTTTTGGCCAGGTGGGAAGTAGCATCCAATTATGTTGATGGTTTTGTTTTATATATATAGGAAAGAGACTTTCTCTAACTCCTATTTGTACTTCATCAGTTCTCATCCCTTTAAGCAGAAACGAAGTATTGTAAAGGGACAATTTATTTGCAGTTCTAGAATGACCTCTAAAGATGTGGATTATGAAGGTGAAAGTAATAAAGTAAGGGATATGTTTCTGACTAGAAAAATACCCTAGGGGAATTGATAGTAGAGGTCATGGCTGAGGTGAAGGCAGGAAGAACTGGTAGATTTTGCCCTATGTGGGGTGAAAGAGTGGATACTCTCCAGGGGCAAATTTCACCTACAGATACTCATGTTACATTGAAACATCCAATCAAGGGGGTGGTGTTTTTGGAGGTAACTATGTTATGTTTTATAATCAGGATACCCCCAATATTAGAAATATAATTTCCCAACATTGGGGTAAGTTGGGTTGCTACTCTGAGTTGGAAGTACTGTTTAAAGCTCCTCTAAAGTTTACATACAAGAACGGAAGGAACCTAAAGGAATTATTGGAAAGAAATTACAAGTTAGCAAAAGAATAGGCACTTACAAGTGTGGATTTTGTGCCCAGTGTCCATTTATTTTAAACCAGGATTCAGTGTGTATTGCAGAGAGGGGTTATATGGTTAAAAGTGATAGCTTTTCTAACTGTTGCAGCGAAGGTTTGATTTATTTAGTTATATGTAAACAGTGTGCAGCATTTTATGGTGGAAAAACTACACGTAAATTAAAAAGAAGGATTTATGAACATCTTAATGCCATTAGAAAACAAAATAATAACAATGCACTTTACAAACATACCTTCCAAAAAACTTTTGTGCTTGAAAAGGTGGATCAGGATGTGAGGGGGACCTCTGGGTGACCAGGATTGAGGTAAGGGAATTATATTGGCAACTGCTTTTAGAGGTCAATAGGACCCCGGGACTTAATGAACATTTATCTATTGCCCCTATATTGAAAATGAGAGTTACAAAATTGTAACTTGTGTGGTCTCTGTTTTATGACAAAGTTGCAATAGGTTTTTAATATATCTTTAATGAAATTTATATGTGTCTAGCCTATTCATTTTGTATTTAGGTGAATGTTACTTCATGCACTTTAGTATATAGGTTTATTTATGTAATTCATTTTGATTAAAGAATTTAATAATGTATTTTTATATTTTTTATATACACATTTAAACATTTATATTTAAATACTTTTATTCCTATATTTATATATTTGTATATTCATGTATTAATGTACTAGTATTTATATAGGAACAGGTCAGGTTGGTTTTAAACTGCTTTTCTAATCTGTTTCTTTAATTGTATTTGTTTTAACTCATTAAACAATTATGTAATTAATGGATCATGGGGTATAAAAAAGGAAGTAGCAGCTTGTGATGCATTTATTCATACATCTGAAGAAGTCTTGTTGAAACGCTGTGGGGAGTGTTGCATTTATGTTTTCAATAAACGGCTGTTCCCTCTGACTATTGTTTGGTACATGACTTTGTGCACCTCTTTTTGGAGCCTATACTTGTTTTTTTGTTGGTTACCAGTATCTTCAGGCACCTTGCCTCACTGTTTTGTTTGTTTGCTGTTAAAAAAGGATAAGTAGGGCATATCAAATTTTGCAAGATAACTATAGGAATCAATCAGAGGAGGTCAGAAAAGATTGGGAGTAGAAATTAGATAAGTAGTTCACAAATAAATAAGGGGGGCATATGTATGGCTCCTAAATATGCAACAGAATCTAGAAGAAGTATCTGCATAGATACTTTTATACCCCAAGCCAACTCCTAAGAACTTTTTCCTCAGATAGGTGGCAAATGTTGAAGGTGTAATGGGAAAGAGCGAGGTACCTGGGATCACATATTCTTGGAGTGTAATGAGTTACTAGACTTTACAAATTCCTTATAGAGTACTCTGTCAGGAATACTTGGTGAGCAAATGAGTGTAACTTAGGAAATGCTATTCTGACTGGGATTCAGGATCTGAATTGCCTAGACATAGTAAGGTCTTGTTAAGGTTTGTTCTGATGGCTGCCAAAAATTAAATACTAGAAAATGGAAATCATAACAAAACCAAAAAGTTTGGCTTTGTTGGCCTGAATCTGTCCATAAAAACTTAAAAAGGAAAAAGTCATGGACATTCAGAAGCCATATAGCTGAAACACTTGATGTCCTTAAGGGGTCATTTGCATATATCCCATGGGCCTCTTTTACAGGAGATTTAAGGTATCACACAGTAAAAACTCTAGCATGACTAGGTTTTTCTTATAGAAACAAAAGAACAGAAAGTGGGATCTTTAGAAAAGGATAGGAGTAAATTATATAGAAAAAATGGAAATTATGGGAACAATACATGCAAAAATATGTTTTGGAGGAGGAATGAGGTTTAAGAGAAGGCAGAAATTGAATAATATGTGTAATGTTGCTTTGATTATATGGTACAGAACAATATATGTGATTTATACTGTTTGTAAATTTGAACTTGTTAATATGGTTTGATTGCTTTTACTTAAATGTAAGTTTGTCTATGTCACAAGTGATAATTCAATAAATTTGTTTAAAAAGCAGTTTAATGAGTGGAACCTAGAAATACTGAAATCATAATGCCACTGTATAGGGCATTTACTGATACCAAGTCTGGAATAATGTGTTCATTTTTGGGTGATCATTCAATGGAAAAGAAATGAAGATGCTTGAGAAAAATGCAGAAGAAGGTTACAAAAATGGTAAGGGTAACCAATAAGCCATGTATGAAAAATATAGAAACTATGGATATTTATTTTGTAGAAAAGAACAGTAAAAGAGAGAGAGAAGAAGGGAGGGAGAACATGATATAGACATATACGACCGTGATAGAAAAGAATTACAACATAAACGGAAAGATGTAGGAGAAGAAGTCAAAGGTGGTTAGAAGTAAATTTAGAATGGATGTGAGGAAATACTATTTTGCAGACAGGGTGTTATGAATATGTAAGACATTATCTAAAAAATGAGGCACTTCAGACAACAAAATATTTAAATTAATATTGGATATGTGGAATAAAAGTGGAATGATATCACAGGTGGCTGCAAGGGGCAAGCTGTACCATATAGGCGATTAGTAAAGTAGAAAAACTTGGTTTCCTTCTACATGCATAGTTATATGTTTGCCTAAAATAATGTGTATTGTAATATCTCATTACATGAATAGGCATCAAAATTGTGATGAACCTCATTTCCTACCATCTTAACTGTATCATGATATAAACATTAGGAGATGTAATATTTGGATCCCTTTTGACATTTAGAGCCACTAATTGTTTTTTTTTTCCTAAACATTTTTATTAAATTTACACATATGACAAAGGCACTCTTACATTTATATAAATGAAAAACATACAAAATTATATCACTTTAATTATAAACCATTTACATTAAAGACACAATTGAAACAGCTATAGTTGTAAACATTATACATCACTTATAAACCATCCAGTCATTGTCAGTTAAGCATTAGATAGCTCATTCAAATCCTGCCGCTTAAACATCGTTTCTGCTCTTACATTGTTCCCATAATTCCAATTTTTTCTATGCAGTTTGCTCTTTCCCTTTTCTAAAGATCCCAATTCCAGATGTTTTACATCTGTTACTATCTTTGTTACTTCCAGTAAAGTTGGTCTAGACTTTGATTTTCATTTACTAGTAATTGCTTTTTTGGCAGCCACAATAATTAGACTCAGCAAGGCTTTACTATGTCTAGGCAATTCTGACTCTAGCATAACTCAAAAAAAAATCAACTCCCCAGTCAATCCAATCCACTTACCCAGCATCTCCAACAGAGTGGTCTGCAGGGAATCCCAAAAGTCTGCCAACTCATCACACTTCCAAAAAAAATGTTCCCAGTTACCTCTTTCTTGCCCGTCACACCTCCAACATTTGCTATCCACCTGAGAAAAAATTCTTTGGAGTCTACTCGGGGTATAAAAATACCTATGTAAACACTTCCAGGCAAAGATTCTAAATCTTCTAAAGTTTGTTGTATATTTGGGAGATATACATATACCCCCATTGTATCTTTGTGAATTGTTTATCCAATCTCTCTTCCCAATCCTTTCTACACTCCTCTGATTGATTCTTATAATTATCATGCAATATTGTATATGCTTTACTAATTATTCCTTTTTTAATGGCAGTTTCTGTTCTAGATTCTATTAAAAACTCTACCAGTGCTGGTCTTTCATTTAGGAGCTCCCTATTTCTTTCTCTTTGCCTATACACTTATATCAATCCTTGATAGGGAAGGCAATCTCTAACCTGCAGTCCAAATAAATTCTTGGCCTCTTCCCATTCTAGTACCTTTCCCTTTCTAGTTATTTGCTCCCAATACCTTGGTTCCTTTGCCAGTTTTCTCCAGTAAATTCCAGCCCCCTCTTGCCTATTATCCATATCCCTGACCACAGTCAACTCTATCGGCAAAATCTCTTTTCTCCATTCTTGTGCTGGTTTGGTTCTTATGAATATAATACTCTGTACGATTTTGGTTGGTCTCCTTAAGAGACTGCACCCAAAATCCCAATCGCTCCTTATTTCTTGAGCTTCCTCCCTGTGTCAGCATCATCCCTTTCCACTTTGAATTATAGTCTTCTGCTTGTGCTATGTATAAGAGCCTTAACTGTGTTTCTCTAAAATGCCCCCTCAAATTAGGTAATCCTAATATGCCCTGTTCTATTCGAAGAATAAGCTTATCCCACCTGATACTTGCCGTCTTCCCCTCAGAGATAAAATCCTTCAACTCCTTATTAATTACTTGTGATACAAATGTGATATGAAAGAGGGGTACATTGAGTGAGTGGGATTATCTGACTGTTGCCTCACTATATCTCAACATTCTCTTTATTATCTTTAGTTCTTCCTTGACATATGAAGTAATGCTATATTGTGAAAGTGTCAGCAGGCATGAGAGATGATGCTGTGTTCCAGAACAGTTTAGCGATTTCAGCAAAGTCATTACATTTGATTACAAAATATGTCTTGTACGTGCATGTGTGCTGGAGTATTCCAGTAAAGTACTAAAACTTGCAAAGTCATTCAAATATTCCAGTGTAAACAGTCTAGTGATTTCAGCAAAGTCACTACATTTGATTACAAAATATGTCTTGTACGTGTATGTGTGCTGCGATATTCCAGTAAAGTACTAAAACTTGCAAAGTTATTGGAATATTCCAGTGTAACACTTGAAAATTGCAAAATCATTGTATTTGGCAAGAATTGCTGTTCCTTCTGGGGTGGGTGGCCAACACCACAGAATGATCTAGCTCCAGCCTACACTGGAAAGTACTGATTCTCATGACTTGTGGTAAATACTTGGTTATATATAGCTGGGGCTCCCTGCACTCAGGCAGAAGCCTCACCTGTGGAGTGGACGCACTGCCCAGGACTGTTTTCATGATGAAGACTCCTGCCTGACTGCAACGGGGCTTCCCAGTCAAAACTGAAGACAGGATGAAGCTTTCCCTTTATTGGTGATGTATACTTTTTTTAATGTATTGTCTAATTTCCTATATTAATTAAATAAAGTTTACTTAGTTTTCTGCTTTAGTGTAATTTACTGTTCAATTACATAGAGTTTATTTAGTTTTCTGTTTAGTGACAGAAATAAAGTTTGTTACTAAATAATTTCTTTAGTGTAAAGTAAATTATTTCAAATCCTGCTCATTAGGCAATACATTATTTTGGCGTCATAGACAGGATTCAAAATGTTCAAAAAGAAAAGTAAAACAGAGATAGCAGCTATTGAAGTAGAAATTCCGGGATGTACCCAGGATCCATACAAAGCATTAGCTCTGGAATGGTCAAGTGGTACCGGATTAAGTGAAAATTGGAATGCTTGTTTAAAAGATGCTGAACCAGGTTCAGTACAAGCATGCTTACAAAAAGTTTTAGTAGAAAAAGGGAAGGAACTGAGTGCCATATGCAGAAGGGCTGGATCCTTTTAACTGCATATCAAAAATTACATGTAGATAAACTATGTAAATGTGAACAAATAGAACAAATAGTAGAGTTAGAAAAACAAAATATAATCTTACAGTGTCAGACCAAATTACTCACAGACAAAACAGACATGTATCGGCATGTAGTAGAAAAGGCTGCTGTATGTGTAGCAAAATATAAATATCGTAAATGAAGAGGCAAAATTAATAAAAAGAAAGTACAGATATCGATAGCAAAAGCAGGTTTTGAATGGGACCCAGACCAATGGGACGGAGATATTTGATATTCTTCTGATCCCCCATCCGAGTCAAGATTCTGATAATGTAAATAATAATTTCGAAGAAGAGGAAGAACAGGACAAATAGGGGCTAGTAAAGATAAAACCAATCCTTAAGCGAAGGCAGCAAATGATTCGTGGAGCACAAGGGGTCCAAGCAGGGCAGGAAGAAGTTCATTATGAAGATTTTACTCAACAGGAAATGAGTGATTTGATTGAAAGGTTTAAACAAAAGCCTGGGGAATCATTAGTAGCATGGTTAGTGAGAAACTATGAATTTGGGGCCACTGGAGTGGAGATAGACAAAGCAGATAACAAAAAGTTTGGTATGTTAAGCAATGTTCCATCAGTGCAGGATGCATTTCGGTATTATAAACAGGAAATGACAAGTCTTTTTAAAATTATAGCAGATTGCTGTGCTGAAAAATATCCTACAGAAATGGACTGGCCTCCTAATATTAGGGCATGGTACACATTACGAGATGCTATTCAAAGAATTAAGGAAGAGACAATGAAAACTGCTTTACTTGTATGGACCGCTGATACATTATTACAAAATGCTTTGACAGTCTCGGTAAGAAACAGGATTATTAAGCTAGCACTCCCGGCTTATAAAACAGTAATACTGACATAATTAGTGAGACAGGAAATGCTATTTCTTAAGTTATTGAGGGACTGAGGCAGTTGGGAGAGCTAGGAGAATGGGGACCAAAACAGTCAAATAGTGATAGGTGAGAAAATAAAGATGATCGACGCAAAGAAGATCGAGTGTCCTGAAAAGATATGTTTACTGCGTTGTTGAAAGATGAAGTATCAAAAGATGAGATTGATAGGATAAATACTACGACAATGTGGGAGATGTATAAAAAGCGAGATTTAAATAAAAATGGGAGACAGGCTCGGAATGTAGAAAGATAGGATGAAGATGTGACAGAAGGTAAGGCTGAGGATAAGGAAGAGAATCCAGTGGTTCCTTCTGCTCCACTTGTGACATACCCTGATCTGTCAAGTCTAAATTTTGATTAGAAAATTGGCCAAGCTCCAGTGAGTGGATGGGCTCAGCAAGATGCTCGACCATATGTAAATGTGACAGTATTTTGGAAAAGTAAAAATGAACGAGTCCGAGCTCTAATTGATACTGGAGCAGAGGCCTCACTGATTTATGGAAATCCGAGTTTAAGGGATGACAAGTTACTATCACTGGACTTGGTGGGAAACAAATTAAGGCAGTTCAGATGATGTTAAAAATAAAAATAGGTCAATTACCAAAGAAAAAGTACCCTGTCTTAATAGTGCGTGTCACTAAATATACAACAGAAATTGACATTTTAAAGGGGCTGACGGTGAATTTGTTGGACGGACAGTATCAATTTGGTGTTAAGCCATATTTTTTGGTTAAAGCAGTTGCAGTAGGAAAAACAAAATACCATCTGTAGAATTACCTCAGGCAACAAAAGTAATTAGTTTAAAACAATACAGAATCCCTGGGGGACATAAGGAAATAGGTGAGACAATTCAGAACTTATTAAATGCGGACGCCTTAAAAACTACTATGACAGCATGGAATAACCCAGTCTGGCCCGTCAGAAAGTCTGACGGGTCCTGGCGAATAACAGTAGATTACCAAAAATTAAATAAGTACAGTCCGCCATTAACAACCATGTTTCCAGATACAATAACATTACCAGAAAATGTACAGAAACATCAGGGCACTTGGTATGCAGTAATAGATTTAGCAAATGCTTTCTTTACTATACCAATTGCAGAGAAAAACTATGACCAGTTTGCTTTTACTTGGCAGGGGCGACAATATATATTCACCCAGTTACCACAGGGATATCTACATAGTCCCACCATTTGTCATAAAATAATAGCAAAACATTTAGACGAAATAACGTTACCTCAGAATATACAAATTTCACATTACATTGACGACATTCTTATTCAGGGAAATTCTGAGCAAGAACTGAGTGAGTATTTACAGATAATAATTGGCCACATGAAGACAAGGGGCTAGAAAATAAACCCCAGTAAAATACAGGGACCAGCTCAGACAGTAAAATTTCTGGGAATCCAGGGCATCAGGGACACAGAAAAATCTTGCTAAAGGCAAAACAAAAAAAAATTAAATTTCCAACTCCTTGAGATAAAACAAAGGCACAGCATTTTATAGGATTATTTGAATTCTGGAGACAGCACATCCCTCATCTTAGTCAAATACTTTCCCCACTATACAAAGTGACTAGAAAGAAATATGAGTTTATCTGGGAGGATGATCAGCAGAAAGCTTTTGAACAAGCAAAGCAAGCTATTCAAAAGGCACTAGATTTATGGCCCCTACATGACGGGGAAATAGGATTACATGTGTCTGTGCAGGATCACTATGCCAATTGGAGCCTTTGGCAGAAACAGGGAGCAAAGCGGGTGCCACTAGGATTCTGTACTAAAAAATTACCAGATGCAGGGGAAAGATATTCTCCTTTAAAAAAGCAACTACAAGCATGCTATTGGGCACTTCTAGATACCGAGCAAATGACAATAGGACATACTGTACTACTGTGACCAGAGATACCTATAATGCAATGGGTGATGAGTTCACCCAAAACACATAAAATAGGTCATGCACAAGAAGCGAGCATTATTAAAGGGAAATGGTATATTCAAGATAGGGCTAAACCTGAAATTAATGGGGTAGCAACGTTACATAAAAAGCTAGCTCAAATACCAATAGATCAGCAATTATCTGTTACTGACAAAACTGTGCCAGTCAATAAATCTCCAATAAAATGGGGAATGTTTGGTTTACTGATGGGTCGGCAAAATATGTGAAAAACAAAAAATGTTAAAAGGCTGTGTCTTATAATCCAGTAACTAAGATAATCTTAACATCTTCAGGAGATGGTAAAAGTAGTCAGTATGCAGAGTTATATGCTGTATGTCAAGCATTAAAACAGGAGATGCCAGGCACATGTCATATTTATACTGATTCTTGGTCAGTAGCAAATGGACTAGCAACCTGGTTGCCTACATGGCAGAAAATTGATTGGAAAATTAATTCTAAGAAAATTTGGAAAAAAGAATTATGGCAATCAATTTGGAAAGTAATAAGTCAAGGCACTGTGACAGTTTATCATGTTGATGCACATTGTTCTGAAGACTCTCTAGAATGATGGTTTAATTCCGTTACAGATGAACAAACAAGAATTTCAAAAGTTAATACATGTGATGATTCTGAGCAGATGGGGGTGGCAAAATGGGCACATCTGGGAGAAAAAGCCACTTACAGGTGGGCACAAACAAGAGGAATTGCACTTTCATTAGCTTTAATTAAAACTGCTATATTACGGTGCCCAGTATGTCAGCATACACAACAAAGGACTATACCTCATACAGTTCAAGGACAAACAGGACGAGGAAAGTTACCAGGACAAATATGGCAGATTAATTATACTGGTCCTTTAACATCTAATAAGGGCAGCCAGTACATATGTACAGCAGTAGACACTTATTTTCTATACCTTATTGGTTTTCCATGCCGATGAGCAACACAGGTAAGTACTCTAAAAAACATAGATTTAATCATTCTGTATTATAAAATGCCTTTGCAAATACAAAGTGACAATAGTTCTTACTTTAAAAGGAAAAATAGTACAGGAACTTGCAAAGCAGCATAATACTGAATGGGTGTTTTATATACCCAATTACCCACAGGCAGCAGGATTAATTGAGAAAATAAATTGATTACTTAAAGACCAGTTAAGAAAACTAGGAAATGGTACTCTGCAAAACTAAAGAGATAATCTAAATATAGCATTACAGATTTTAAATAATAGACCAATTTCAGAAACAAAAACACCATTAATGAGAATGCTAACTCCTGCATTGCAGATCAAACCATATGTAGCAACAGAAACAATCATATATTGGGAAACACGGGCAGGTACATTAGCTCCTACTAGAGCCACACCTGAGACTGCAGGACTGAGTCTATATTCGATAAATGCATACAAAATACTGCCACAGTCAGTTCAACTGATTGAGACTGAAATTGAAATTCAAATTCCAACAAAGTATTTTGGTTGAATAGTGCTTCAGTCAACACTTGCTTTAAAAGGTGTTCAGGTCGTGGATGGAGTTATTAAAGCGGATTACCAAGGGGAACTTAAAATTATTTCGTTAAATACTTCAGATGAAAATGTTCATGTATGAAAAAAGGACAAAGTAGCCCAAATATTTATTGTACCTGTGTTAGGCGGCACAGTCACCAGAGGGCAGTCACCGCTTGTTGCTGCCTTTCAGAGGGAACAAATATTTGGTATGCATAAAATCAATTCAGGTGCAAAAATATGGGTCCATGAACCCAATAAACAACCTGAACAAGCAGAAGTTATTGCTACTAAAATTGACAATACTGTTTTAAGTATTAAACCAGGAAAGGAAAAATGTGAATATGTACCAGCAGATTGGTGTTATTTGCGAAAATAATCTTGATACTTTTCTTTGAATTCAGATTCTAACTGTTCTCACTGTGCTATATAGAGTCCCGTTGGCAGAGTGCATAACACCAAAAGTAAAACCAACAAGAGTCAACTCAACAGTAATCCACTGGGGATGAGTTGCTAGTGCACAGAATAGGACACAAGGTACTTTTACCTGCCCTGCTGGACAAAAATTTTCTACTGTTAATTTGACTTCCAAAGAAAATCTAACTATCTGGGGGGGTGAGGAGAGAACATTTTTATGTCCAACTTCTGGATGACAGACCAACTATGGTAACAATCCGAAATTACACAGACATAAATTATAGCAATTGTAAATATGAACAGACATATCAAAAAAATTACTGTATTGTTTTGTATAAATGCAACTCAAATTATAAATAAAAAGGCATGGGATTCACAAATAACTGTATTAAATAATCCCAAAGCTCATTTTGACCAAATAAGGTTCCTTCTATGTGTAGATATGTAGGACAAAAATATTAAAAAACTGTGTCACATTTTAATATTACTTTTCCAAGATTAGGTAAGTGCAGGCAAAAACGAGCATGGTATAGTACCTTATTAGGGGTATTTGTACGGGGTTAGGAACCTTAAATGCAATTAATGTTATAGTTTTAGCTAATAAAATTAAAGCTGTGGGTTAACATATTTCACAAATTATACATTTACAAGCTCAGTGGAATCCTACAGTTTGGCACAAACAAAAACAGCTTGTTAGTCATGAAAAAATGTTTAGATCAATTTAATGCTTCTGTAGTTTCCAATTAAAAATGTAATGCAAATGTCACTAGATTTGTAAATTGGACAACATGTACCTTACAGTCTTTTTATCTTTCAATGCAAAAAAATTGTGTGCAGACCAAATTTTTTGTGTCTTTCGGCTTTTCCCGGTTAGGGGTCGCCACAGCGGAACTCCGGTCTGCTAATGATTGGCAGTAGATTTTTTATGTGCTGAGTTTGCCAGCCCTGATGCACAACCTTCAACGAAGGTACGCCCATTCACGCATGTCTCCACACAGAAGATGCTCTAGCTGAGAATCAAATGGTGCAACGTCTTGCTGTGAGGCGACAACGCTACCGCAGCACCACAAATTAATGCTTAAAAATAAACAAGTCTAAAAACAACTGTTTAACCAATGGATACCTAGTACTAATTGGATAAGGCTGTTTTCTATAAAAACAAAATGTACGGACAACTTATGTTTAGGTTAAATTATGCATTGTAATGTCACAAATGCAAAAATAATGTGTCAGTTTGTAACCTTGCCACTGGTATTTGGACCTCCATCATATCCATTCCAATACTGGTTACCCTACTTAGAAGGGAACTACACTGACTTCTCAAACAGAACACACAAATTAAAACATTGTACTAAAACAATGGATGGACTCATCTGTGGACAACATTCCCCTATATATAAACCATGTTTACTTCAGCATTCCATCAACGTCTGTAAATGGACTATATTACCTCCTACTTTTGAGATGTTCATAGAATTAGCACCACAAATTATATGTTTAGTGATAAATCAAACGTTGTCATATGCCTTGAGAAATCCTTTTGTAGGATGCCTAGGTAATGTAACTCATTTAAACTGGCATAATAAAACTTATATCGTTTCTCCTAAAACATATATTAATGTATGTCATGCCTGGTCACCAGACAAGCTAAAATATCATACTTGACTTTCAACCTGAATACTTTACAGAAAGTATTAAACAATGCGCAACATCTTAAAAAACATTTACAGGCAGTAAATCATACTATTTTACATCATAAAATGACAAGTATTATTATAGGGAATATGCTGGTTAGTTTAGCCATTAAAACAGAGTGTAATACAGTACATAATTGGTGGGATATATTTACCAGATGGTCAGCATCCGGTACCAAGTTGTTAAATTGGTTTATACACCCAATATTAGTTCTACTGATTGTTTTGATTTAATTGACATTTTGAAATTGTGGATTAACTTATTGAATTTATAAAAAGGCAAATACTGTCTTAAATGTCTTGAGTCAATAGTCAAGGGGCCAAATGTGATATGAATGTGATACAAAAGGGCGTACATTGAGTGAGTGTGATTATCTGACTGTTGCCTCACTATATCTCGACATTCTCTTTATTATCTTTAGTTCTTCCTTGACATATGAAGTAATGCTATATTCTGGAAGTTTCAGCAGGCATGAGAGATGATGCTGTGTTCCAGAACAGTTTAGTGATTCCTGCAAAGTTACTCCATTTGATTATGAAATATGTCTTGTACGTGTATGTGTGCTGGGATATTCCAGTAAAGTACTAAAACTTGCAAAGTCATTATAATATTCCAGTGTGACACTTGAAAATTGCAAAATCATTGTATTTGGCAGGAATTGCTGTTTCTTCTGGGGTGGGTGGCCAACACCACAGAATGATCTAGCTGCAGCCTACACTAAAAAGTACTAATTCTCATGACTTGTGGTGAACAACTTGATTATATATAGCTGGGGCTCCCTGCATTCAGGCAGAAGCCTCACCTGTGGAGTGGATGCACTGCCCAGGACTGTTTTCCTGATGAAGACTCCTGCCTGACTGCAAAGGGGTTTCCAAGTCAAGACTGAAGACAGGATAAAGCTTTCTCTTTATCGGTGATGTATACCTTTTTTTAATGTATTGTCTAATTTCCTATTTTAAATAATGTTTACTTAGTTTTCTGCTTTAGTGTAATATACTATTCAATTACACAGAGTTTATTTAGTTTTCTGTTTACTGACAAAAATAAAGTTTGTTACTAAATAATTTCTTTAATGTAAAGTAAATTTTTTCAAATCCTGCTCATTAGGCAATACATTACTATCCACAACTTCTCCTCTGGTTGATAAAAATATGCCTGACCTATATATAAGACTAAAGGGACAAATACATTTTAACTGCTTGTATCTTACTATCAATATCCATATAACAGAGCTTCCCTTTTCCAATTTTGTATTATCTTTTGTTTGGACTCTTCCCACACATCCTTAGCTGCCACATTGGTATAATTTTTTAATCCATACTCCTAAATATTTCATTTTATCATGTCCCCATAAGTATGGATATTGCTGAACCAATTCATATGTGGGTACGTAATTTACCACTCACTATTGCTTTTGTTTTGACTTCATTAATTTTGTATCCCAAAAAGTTTTGAAATTGTCTCAATATGTTCCACAGCATCATAGTATCCCTTTCTGGTTTTGTCAGGTATAAAATAATGTCATCAGCAAATAAAGCCAGCTTCGTTTGACTACCATACCAACTAAATCCTTGAATTTCTGAGTCACTTATATTCTTTGCCAATGGTTTGAAATATAATGCACCCATTTTAATTTTCACTTCCAATTCCTGATATAGCCTCGTAATCAACCTTATTATTTTTTCAGGGAATGCAAATGCTTCCATTGTCCTGCTCATAAAGTCCCAACTTACTCTGTCAAATGTTTTCTCTGCATCAAGACCCACCAACAACAATGGTATTTTCTTACATTCTGCTTCCCTCTGGATCATCCATATTCTGTTAATGTTGTCAAATGTTTGCCTTCCCTCCGCAAAACCACATTGATCCATATCTATCAATTTTAGCATCACTTTTGCCATTCTTTCTGCCATTATAAACATAAACACTTTATAGTCATGATTTAGTATTGAAATGGACCTGTATGAAGCTGGATCTGATGGATCTTTACCCTCTTTGGGTATTACAGCCACCACCGCTGTCTTCCAGGATGTTGGTACTTCTCCTCTTAAAATACTGTTAAACAAAACCTTCCAGATCTTTATCAGTTTTTTCCCTCCTAGCTTCCAAACTTCCACAGGAATACCATCTATTCCTGGGGACTTTCCTGTAGATTGGTTATACAGCAGCATTTTTATCTCATCTCCTCCTATCCTAACTGTTAGTAATTGAGCCTTCTCTACCTCTAGACTGGGCATATGTCATTCTTCCATAAACATTTCCATTTCTACCTTTTCTTGATTTCCATATTTCTCTGCTTTATTAAGACTTTCATAGAATTTTCAAAGTATTTCCAATACTTCTACAGGATCCCTTGTTATCTTTGTTGCTATAGGCTCCCTAAGCTTGGTGACAGCCCTATTTCCTCTTCTTCTTGAGGTGCCAGAGCCCTGAGTAATTCCATGAAATGTTGTGCTTTCTCTCCAGTCAACTTCCAGGTCTTCAGCCTGGTCTCTGTTGACCTTAGAGCCTTCTCCAACCACTGCATGCAGATGATTGTGGCAACCAGTGGTTTGTGCTGTAGGCCAACTATTTAACTGGAGATGAATTTGAAATCACTGAGTCTACCCCATTGCCCTTTCCTTACTAGGAGAAAGTCTACCAGCATTGATTGTTGGCCACTCTTGTATGTGATCTTGTGACTGCCTAGCTTTCTGAACCATGTGTTGGCTACTATCAAGCCATTTGCCAGACAGAAGTCTAGAATGGCCTCTCCTTCTTTATTCCTGTTGCCCCATCCATGTGGGCCCATGCAGTCCTCATATTCTGTTCTGTATGTCGCAATATGTACATTTAAGTCACCCATTATCAACACCAACTCTTGTTGTTCTACTTTATCTAGTATGTCTCACAACTGCTGTCCGAATGGACTGTTTTCCTCACTATCACAACCCTGCTGTGGACCATAGGCTGAGATTATGAGTACTGCCCTGTTATTAGGCTGGAGTATGACTGCCATGAGTCTATCACTAATTCTGATGACATTTCTCACTGTTTTCTGAAGTATCTCCCTCACCACAATTCCCACACTATTTCTACTCTGTCCTCCTACTGAGCAGTATTCTCTGCATCCTAAGTCAAGTGGCTTTGCTACACTACCCTTCCACATTGTCTCTTGGATACATAGGTTGTTTAGCCTTCTCCTTGCCATCATGTCATCAACTTCCAAGCTGCATCTTGTCTGTTAACCCACAAAGAGTGCAGCAATTCTTAACTGATGTTTGGCAGGGTAATTGGTTTTACATCCAGCTTTTGCTCCACAGAGTTATCACAGATAACTCAAGCTAAGTAACCGGACACCAGCTAGCCAGTAGCTTATTTACCTAGGGCAGCCAGGCTTGATGACAGGCACACACTTGACAACAGGGGAACATACACCCCTCCCACCATTAGCATGGAGCCCTGCTGTAGGTTGGAGATGGTGGGGTCATCAACCCACTTATCTCTGGCAAATACCCATGCCCATTTGGCAATGTTAGTCAACATGAGCAACTCACCTAGAGCCATGGTAGTAAATATGTATATACAAAAACAACAGTACTGGTTACTCACACCACAGTCATAACTAATCTTTACCAATCACTTTACCATGATATACAAATTGCAATATTAGAGTAGCTATAAATGAATAACTCATATCTCCCGTTTGTAAAACAGACCTGACTTCTCTTGCTACTTACGGTGGTACCATTATATAATAATTCTAGCAAAAATTACCAATTCTCCTGTCTTTTCTTAGCCATGTCATACTCTTAGCTTTCATACCTCTTGCTGAATAGATCTATCTGGAATACATAAATAACTGATAAATCTTGTTTTTATTTCATTGTACATTCACACTGTTCGGTAGTCTTTACTAGTCTATAATAAGATATACGGTAAATACTTTTAGGTCTGTGACTCCATTATTTCAAACCTGCTGCCTGAAAGTCTGGTTGTAAATATCGGTACACTTTGTTTTCTTATGTTATTGTACCTATACATTGCCAAATAGTTTCTACTACTCACCATTAAGATATTCTGCAAATATACTTGAGTTCTCAGAATCCAAATGTTTTTGTTCTCCTTGTTTGCATTAATAGGTATCATAAATGTACATTATCCTTTGTGCTCTTCGACTGTGGTATCTGTACTCAATCTCTATCAAGTGTTTCTTCCAGTTAAATGCATAGTTTTTCATTTGCCTTGAGTCGACACTCACAGCAGAGCCTGAAAATGTTTTTTTTTTTCAGTTCGGTGACCTACCCTAGTTAGTTAATTAATAAAATTAATCAATTAATGAATGAATGAAGTCAACAGATTTGCATGATGCATTACATCAAAGCCCCAACATATTTTAGGGGGCTTGCCCCCCCGCTTAAACCCATTAGGGTACTTTTTTCTTTTGTTTTTTTGTTGTTTTTATAAGTTCGATGTTTGAAGACATCGACCATATGGTGTTCGATGTTTTCAACCGCCAATCTTATAATATAGACCCCATATTTTATCAGTTGTTATAGCATTAAATAAAAAATATGCTGTAACACCACAGAAACTCATACAAAGGAGTTAGTTTAAACACAGCTTAGGGGGATTACAGAGTTATATTACAAAACCATTTCATAATTAAACATCTTTTTAGGACAGCTAGCAGTCTAAGATAGCATTAGTATTGCTTTTATTTTTATTTTACATGCTGTCACCCATGCGTCTTCAGTATGCCAAAGAATAAAAATACACGTTAATAAAACAAATAACTCAGCATTTCAGGTATTACACAGGAGCGACATTATCCTTTATTAAAACAAAAGGTCTACTCCCAAAACATACAGTTGGCTTTACTGTGGAACAAAATCTTGCAAGCTAATGTCTTTCATATTTGAAATGTGAATATGTGTTGTGGTAAATGCAAAAAGGGTCAGTATATTTGATATAGTTATGTTCAGCATAATATTACTGGTATTTATTACAGCTTTGTTCAGAGCTTAACTTCCAACACACAAAAATACACACACACACACACACACACACACACACACACACACACACACACTATATGTACAACCGTGTTACAACACCGACCTAGCAATAGACTTTTCCCTCAGGTGAACATGACATTCACCATATGAAACACTTTGCAGTTGTTCAGTAACACTTCATGTGCAGGGATAGCATATATACTATCTGCTCGAAGGATAGACAGAAAAAATAATTTATTTGCTTAAGACAAGAACTACATTTAAAACAATACAAACAATAGAACAGATATTGGATTCTACTGGACAAAGGAGGGAAAAGAAGAGCCTTTCCTACAAAATATTTTGGTCATAGGAGACTCCACTGTGAAAGACACAGATGTCTCACTCACTAGGCTGAGTAAGGAGAAAGTCACAGTCAGTTCCCTATCAGGAGCCAGGATCCACCAAATCATGCATGTACTCAAGTCACTAGACCACAAATACCAAAATGGCCCTGACACAGTTCATGCCTTCGTCAATGACTTGAAGTGTCCCTCCCTAGACTATATTAAGAGAGACATAACGGAGCTCTCCGACTATGTGCCTAAGGCAAGTATGAGCCCAGCATTGAGCAGCATTCTACTTTCTCCAAGGATGATGTCATAATATGAACAGAAGATGATCAAATTTAATAATTGGCTTAGTTTTGGTGCCACTAGAAGGGGGTACAGTATTTATATTTGTCAGGATGGGAGGATATAGCCAACAGACCATGCAGCTTTGCCAGGGATGGTTTACACCTCTCCCTTCTAGGTTTTCAAATATTGGCTGAAACATTGTCCTTCCCCAAATGCCTTTTTTAGGCAATGCAGGCCTGAGAAACCCAATGACTTAACAAAACCTCTTCAAGAAAATTTAAAGGTGTTACTGCTCAGTGTTAGGAGACTTAACCAGAAGCTCTACTCCCTTCAAGTTCTCCTCGCCATGGAGAGTGCAAATGTTTGTGCAGTTGTCATGACATTGTTTAAGAACACAGACAGCACTCCAGCAGTGCAGGGCTACAATGCCTTCCACACATTTAGACCAGCTACTGCACAGGCAGGGACTAAAGGTGGAGGTGTCTTGATTTATATCAAAAGCAAACATACCTCAAGGTTGGTCAAACAGTATGATACACTTAAGCTTCCCCATGATCAAATTACCAAAGACAATGTACCATACCATACTATATCTTTGCAAGTTATACATCCGCCATCTATGGTCCAAAAACGTCCTGGAGACACTTACCATTCAACCAAAAACCATATAATGGGCAACTATAATTACCTTGCAATAAACTAGTAATGATAGACAACCCCAAAGTTGCAGGTCCAGAGATTCCAGGACTATCTAAATACAACCACCTGAGTCAGATAGCCCATACATCCAGTAAGATTTGGCCCTCACTAACATGGGAAAATGCTGCACCCACTCAACAATGTAAGTAAGTTTGGACCTTAAAACTGTCTCCTATGAAATAAAAATAAAACCCGGGATCCTAGCTAACCCAGGAACATTTAGGAGCTATTCTAAGGCAAGCTTCCTACTATTAAGAGATAACCTGGCAACATTTCAAGCCCTCCTATAACCATGAGAACATTGCTGCTTATGTGGAATTGTTCATAAAAACCCTGAAAATGCTGTTACTACCTGCACAGAGACAGCTGTACCTTCCAGGAATAAGTGCAGAATAAACTCAAAAAACAATCAATGGTGGAATCACAACATCAGTAGTTTGCATGACAAAAGGAAAAGAAACCACGGATTAGGAAGTGCAATGCCCAGCAAGATAAAACCGCCCTCTCATCAATCTAAACAAGCAACTCAGGGCAAATCAAGTTTACCAGTGACAAATTTGAGGTAAAAATAGCTTCCCAGGCCAAGGACGACCACAAGATTTTTTTTAGGTATATCTGCAAACTTAAAGGAAATATGCAGAACTAATTGTAAATGAAGCAACCCACACTGAGCTAGAAGATATAGCATATCTACTGGCAGACAAATTCATCTCCAATTTTACCTCCCCCAGACACCTCCTCAGGCAATACCATTGAACATAAATCCCCCAACTATTACTAGGGAACAGGTCCTCAATGCACTCTCCAAGGGCAAAAGCATTGCATCAATGGGCCCCAGTAATATTACACAATGCCCCCTAAATAGCATGAAACCCAACCTATCAGGACCACTAGAATCCCTATTTAAATGCTTCAGATATGCTTCAAGTCACATGAATGGGTTACTGCAGTCATCATCCCTCTGCACAAGTGTAGGGCATTAATGGACCACAATAACTACAGACTCATAAGTCTGACTAGTCTCATATGCAAAGCCATGGAAAGAATTATCATCGAAATGTTAGCAACGACATAGGAAACCATCATACACTGGATCCAATCAAGTATGATTTCATCAAGGGCAGGTCATGCCTACTACACCTGCTGGACTTGTTTGAGAAGGTCTCCAAAGCAATGGACGAGGGCAAAATGTTGCATTCTGCCTACCTTGACCTAGCTAAAGCATATGACACAATACCCCAATCAGGCATTGCAGACAGACTCACAGAAAAATATATAAATGTCTATGTCTCCCATTGGATAGCCAGCTGGCTCACAGATAAGACCCAACAAAGTTAGGATAGGGACCACTTCCACATAGAGGCTGGTCACTAGTGGAGTCCCTCAAGGCTCTGTGTTGTGTCTTTTCCTGTTTGGCATCTACTGGTCTGAAGTCAAGAATAACATCAAGAGTCTCTGACTGACCAAGTCTGCAGATGATTCCAAACTAGGTGCAATCACTGAATTCCCAGAAGACACTAATAATCTCCAAGAAGGACTGACACAGACAATAATTGGTGCCATTACCACAGCATAAAACTCAACACCAAAAAATGCATAATAATATCCTTTAGGAAGTCAGCTCCCCCCTGAAAACCACCACATTGATAAGACACCCCTAAGAGTAGACCCAGTAGTCAGGGATTTGGGATGCCTGTAGGCAATAACCTGGCCTTTGACCATAATTTGTCTATAGCAGTAAGGAAAGCAAATATAAGTGAGGGAATGGCATCTAAGTCCAAAGAAGTCATCATTTCGCCATACTTGGCCCTCATCAAACCAATCACTGAATACAACACCCCTTTTGGTATGCACCTGACCAGCCACATGTAACAAATGGAACATTCACAGAGGTTTCTCATAAGAAGAATACAGGGCCCAACAACATGTTTTATTTGAATCACCTCAAAGCCCCATTCTCTGTACTCTGTCTCCTATAGATTATTGAGGGTGATCTATGCCTGACATACAAAGTATCCTTAGACCACACTCTGGTTGACCTTCTGCATATCCACAAAACTAATGGCATCAGTATTACTTGATTTTGGGGCTAAAACCTTTTCTGCAACATAAATAGGACAAGTTGGAGGGACAGGTATCTGTCTAGCAGACTACTCCCTTCTCTCCATGTGAAGCAGAATTCTTCCCTGCCCCAATTCAAGCATAACTTAGAGTACTTGGATGGGGAATCAGAAATTCATCCCTGGTCTGGCACCTATGTCTCTAAAGAACAGAGGTAATCTGTAAATGCTTGCCCACCCAAGCCTTAGCCTTCATATACCCTTTAAAATAGCCTTAGGGTACCAAAACTTGTCAGATGCATTTGGAATGGATGGCTAGGTTTAAAAAGGTCCCTGTGGTCATTAGCCTAGTACTCTTCTGTGAACCTGTAAAACAGTATGCAGCATATTAATGTGACTTGCATTAAAATGCTATTCTGTAGCTTGTCTGATCCAAATATACAATAACTTCAATCAGCTTATTTACATCCATTAATGTTGAATAAAAAAAGAAGGAATTTAAATAGGGTGTAGTGCAATGTTAAGATTATTTTGCATTTTTGATTTTGTTAATTTGTGCTGATGAAGCTTTTTAGGAACTTTTATATATCAATATAGATAGGTACAGATACAGAAATAGGTAAAGATATAGAGATAGACAGATTATAAATATACATATAAATATATATAAATATACGGTACCTGACACTGAAGCATTGAAGCATACTTTGTTGTATTTCACCTGCCTGGCAAATAATTCAGGTACTCTGGTTAGATGATTGTGGAGTACCCAGATGAATCAAATAAATTGGGAATTCAAGAAGACAAGGCAACAAAAGTTGTTCTACATAATGGTATTTAATATATTTGCCATATGAAACTTTAGCTTTTAACATTATTCTAATTTCATTTCTCTCTCTATGTTGTTCCTTTCATGCTGATAATATTAATTTTGAGATTACAAGAGTCTGAAGTAATATATTTAGGGATAAAATTGATTTTGTGCTTAACTGCTTATGCAAGTCAGTATATATTTTTATTGTATATTTATATTAATTAATATAGTTTTATTAATGCTTATATATTATATGTGTGTGTGTTTATGTATATGTGCTTGCATATGTATATAAATATATATGTGTGTGTGTGTGTGTGTGAGTATATTCTAAATAGTCAATGAACATTGATCAACACAAAACACATAAAATAACTTAATTGGCGATTACCATCATCAAAGCAAAAAAATGTAAAAACAGTGATTGCAAATATAAACAAGTTACATTTGTGATCACTAGCAAATATTACACAGTTTGCTTTTACATGAGGGACTTTGCCCCCCCCATACCCCCAACGTAAAAAAAAAAACTAACTCCAGGATCACACAACCATGAAGAAAGAATGAAGTTCTAATTTATGTTAGAGTTGACCTCCTGAAGTTCATCTGTAACATGATTCAACCACTTTCACCACTGACGACTGTTTATATAAAACCCATGTGATGACCGTGCCCTGGCCCAGCAATCAAGGAGTCTCAATCCTCACTACCAACACCAGGGAGGTTGTCTCATAGAAGAGAAAATGATAACTAATACACACAGTAAAGTACAATTTCCCTTAAGTGCACACAGAGATCACAGTCAGTCTGGGGCTGGCTGCTCCCTTGCTCATCAGGTCCCCACTAAGACTCCTCACTGGCACAGCTATAGGGTCCGGGTCTCAGCCTAACTGGGCTTGCTAGAACCTCCAGTACCCTCTCTGTCCAACCAGTGCTTCATGTCCCTGCCAAGTAGCTGACACAACACACACACACACTTTGGAATAAGTATTTATACAACTTCACAGACACTCCTGGGAAAGGCTGACACAGATTCTCCAGCTATGCCCCTTTACCCAGACTATATGGTAGTAATTACTGCCACCACCCAGTTAATAATATCAGCTACTAAAAGGCCCTTAAACAGGCGTCCAATTATTACTGTGCAATATTATTATGCAATGGTAGTATGACTAACAGTCAAGGCTTACTTTAGAGTGGCCTATTACAATAACCTCTATAAATATGCAATGTACTCTAGAGTTTATTTCTACACAAATCAGCCACAGGTAGAAGGTTTTAAAAATATTTAATAATAAATAATTAAAACACAAGACAAAACTACTACACCACAGAGATATCTAAGAGTTCAGAGATCACACAGAAACTTAAAATAATACAGTAGGACTGGTCTGATTTCAAAGAAAAATACCTAATTAATCTTTACTAGCTTTAACTATTCCTACAAGAAATCACAGTGCTAAAACTTACATGTGAGCATAAGGCAGAGTGCGATATCCAAGATCAAAATGCTCTCAGTATCTTGTGAGGAATAGTATTTAAACATTACTAACAAACATGTCTCTAAGGTCCTCCCAAAATTACATCATTTTTGACACTTAGGTTTTCCCAGTATTCATATTGCATCATCTTAACACCTGGTCTGAGTTGATGATGGAGGTCATGATTAAGCATTATGCCATTATGTCTGACAAAATCTTAGGTGCTGTGCAAGACATTGACAATAAAGTGACTAACGACTTACAATTTGAGAGATATAAGTTCGATTATAATAGGACTTTTTCAACTATTAACCAGCATCTCTCTAAATTGAACAGTAACAAAGTTAAAAAACTCGAGCGGGACAGTCTAGCTTATAAGAAGGGTCTTGCCTACCCACCTCCTCCACCAGCACAAGTATGGCAATTAGGGTTTTCTTTAGCTGACTTGACTTCTAATGAGTTGCAAGTTAAATTTGGGTTGGATTCTTCACATGTCGAACAAACAGGGTCTTATAGTAACTGTCTCACTGAACAGCAACCCGTTAATTATTCGGGCTCTACGAGTACCCCAACCCCGGTCCAAGATGCTCCTCAGGAACCTCCACGGAGGAGTGAAAGGCTTATGAACACTTCCAGAGTTAATTATAACTACAATTCTAGGCAATATAATCAAGGTTTTCAACACGATCAGTCCAATTTTGCCCAACGGGATTTTCGCAATTACAACTCAATGGGAGCAAGGCCAAAACACTCGAAAGTCCAGAAACCACCGAGGTGATGCGGACCCCATTGAACGTTGAGGTTTCCACTACTGAGTATTTTAATGGTGCTAATCCATCTTCTTCTTTACCAATGTGTTCCCCTTCTACCTTGTCATCTAGTCCAACGGTTGATGTTACATTTACTGACTTGACACTAGATTCACCTGGATTGGTTTGTTCAGATTCAAGTAGTGACATCGACATTTTTTATGACCCGGACGAATCTTCTGCTATGGTTTCTACTACTGAAAAGCCTGTCATTATATTTAACAGCGATAACGACTTTAAGGTTTACAATTTTTCTGACAGTAGCTTGTCTATAGACCTTGTGGACTTCCTTTCGAAAGGTCATACCTATGTACCTTGGTCCAATATGGATATTTCTAGGGTCATTTTAGAACTTAAAATTTACACTAGAAAATTAAACTTGGGTATTTTTTTCATGGCCAATAATGATCTTGCTGGGGATAGTCAGTACCATATAGCAAGTACATTTAATCCACCCTTGCATCCTCTCCTCCATATGTTTGAGCAAATTTGTGAACTTGATATGAGGAATTTGGAGCACACTAAAAAAGCTACCAAGGGTAATTTTTCAGGTTCTGAAAGGGATTTCCTGAATTTTATAATAACGCAGAATGTTAGAGTTTGTAAACCAGACAAAGGGGGTGGACTTGTGGTTTTTGATAAAGACGACTATATAGCCCGGATGTTGACCTTACTTGACAATGAAGTATATCAAGCCAGTTCTAGGTCTGAAACAAATAAAGCTTATAGCCTTATAAAATCTTGTTTATACGACCTTTTTATTGAAGGACGTATTGACCAAAACTTGTTAAATTATACATGTACATTGTTTCCGAGATATCCAACATTATTCGGAATACCCAAAATCCACAAGGATACTAAAAATCCCCCTATGAGACCCCTCATTGACGGGCGTGGTTCACCATCTTATGCCATCTCCAAGGTAGTGGATGATATTTTACAAAAATATGTGGCCTTAGAGTCCCAGATTTGTAAGGACTCATGGTCTTTGTTATCTAAAATCAATGAGTTACCTTTCAATAGTGGATACAATTTTTTGACAATAGATGTCAAAGATCTTTACACTTGTATTCCACATGTCACTGCGTTGGAATGGGTGGCCGACATCATGAAAAAACATGGTGCTTCCTCGTCCGAAATTTCTCTTACATCAGAGTTGTTAGACTTGGTGTTAACTAATAATTTCTTTTTGTTTGACAATAATTTTTATTTACAGAAAACAGGCCTAGCCATGGGTTCACCATGCGGAGCCAGTGTGGCTAATTTGGTCATGGCACGCTGGGAATCTCAATATATACTTTCGTCTCCCTTATTTGATGTCATGATTTTTTATACTCGTTTTTTGGATGACATGTTTATTCTTCTTAGAGGTGACGAGAGTTTGGCAGTGGACATTATCAACACTTTTAATTCCTCTACTAATTTTTTGAAGTTTACCTTTGTATTCAGCACCGATTCTATAGCTTATTTAGATATTTTGTTGGTTAAGGATAGTTCTTTACCTGGATTTACTGCCCAAGTTTATAGGAAGCCAACATATTCCAACTCCTTTTTACATTTTTCAAGTTGCCACCCATTCCACCAGAAAAGATCTGTCGTGAAAGGCCAACTTGTCAGGGCTTCACGTATTTGTAGCCTGGATGTAGATTTTTATAATGAATGTGTCACTTTGAAACATATGTTCCTCCACCGTGGATACCCTGTAAACTTGGTTGATCAGTTAATAGAGGAGGTTAGTAGGAAGAGAGAGTTGAAATACTTTCAACCTCTCTTGTGTTCTAGTTCCCTGGGTTTTGATGAAACATCTATAAATGTAGAAAGTTATGTTAGTCAGGATAATGCCAGTCTTATTCCGGAAAAAACTTTTTCACGTTCATTTATAACAGTTTTCAATGCACAATCAAAATACATTGTGGAAATTTTATCAAAAAATTGGGGTCTATTCAGAAATAACCCTTCTATTTTCGACACTTTAGGTACTAAACCTAGTGTTGTTTTTAGAAAGGGTAAGAATATCAAAAACTTTCTTGAGAGTAATTATAAACCCTCTCCAAAGCTCACGGGGATGTTCAAATGTGAGAATTGCAATCAGTGTCGACATATTAATTGTACCAATCAGTTTTTGATCAATGGTCATTGTTACAAATTAAAATCTAAATTTAACTGTAATAGTAAATTCATTGTTTATCTAGCTACTTGCTCAGACTGCCACGCATTTTACGTTGGCAAGACTGAGCGTCGTTTGAGAGACAGGGTCTATGAGCACCAATATGCAATGTCCCATAACAAACTGGACAACGCTTTAGCTAAGCACCTTCAAACTCATTCTAGTCATAGATTTAAATTTTTAATTATCGATCAATACGTTCAGGATATTAGAGGTGGACCGGCCTCTTTCAAACTCGAAGAACTCGAATTGTTATGGCAGATCAGACTTGATGCCTTTAACTATCCAGGGTTGAATGAGGCTTGTTCTATATCCTGTATCCTAAAATTAAATAGTTTACATAGATAAACAAATATTTTTTTAAAAATATTTTTTAAAAATTACACTTATAAGCATATGTTTTCATTTATAAATATTTACAAGTATCTTTAGTGTTTTGAGATTTTATAGTTTTCAGTTTATATTTTTTGTAGATTTACTTTTTAACATTGTCTATTCCAACTAGGCACTATTATATGTTATTTGTATGTGTGTGTAACTTTAATTTGTTTAATTAGTGTTCCCGCACTTTTTTATATATAAGGATATGTGTATTCATTATTTTTTATGTTCTGAGGAAGTTTGCAACTAAGACAAACGAAAAGCGCTTTGACAGATTGTTTCTATCCTTTGTGTGTTTGGACTTTAACTGGTGCCTTTTGTGACCTACTTTGTGGAATACAGTTGTTCCGTGGTGCTATTTTGTGGATTAAAATTCCGTTCCTGGTCAACGAGCTGGTTTGTCCTTTTTGTTTATTATTAGTTTTCATGCCTGGTGTCACCTGGTCTGAGTTCTCAGGCCACAAACTGCATTATTTAGCAATCTAACACCTGCACAGAAACTTACAACAATAGAAGACATTTCACATGTATATTCTAACAGAAACTAGAGCAATAAAGCACATTCCACATCTAAATTCTAGTCATAAACGTTATCCTTAAAACAATGGGCATGAAATCTTCATCCGGCCACCCTGGGATTGAGTTCTAACATGAAAGGGTAGAACATGCTTCACTGAGCCGCTAGAGTACAATGTTGTCATATATTTTGCAGTTCCACATTTCACAGTAACTTTTACACTCAAGAAAATATGCTTGTATTTTACATTTTTTTACAAATGCCAGAATTATATACCAAATTCTATTTGACTAGGCTGGCAGCCTTCGCCCATCTCTCCCCAATCGTCACATCTCTCCTCCCCCTGGGGAACTCAAGCAAGTTTTTCAAGTGCCCCTTGAGAAACATCGCTTGAGAGTGTCAGGTCTATCTGGGTGTACCTCACCCCATTCCCTGTCTTGAAAGCCCATCTACATTGGCATTGCTACTCCCACTGTGGTGCTTCACTGACATATATGCTTGCAACCCCAGACTCCATCTTAGCAACTTGGCATTTTGCTGATTGGCTCTGTCTAACCATGTTAGAGGGTTGTGATCTGTCATCACACTGAATTTTCTTCTATACAGATAAGGCTGAAGTTTTTGTAGTGGCCACACTATGGCTAGACATTCCTTTTCTACCACTGCATAGCATTCCTCCCTGAGTTGGAGCCTACGACTGAGGTAAACTACCGGGTGCTCTTCTCCCTCTGAACAAATCTGGCTAAGTACAGCCCCCACCCCATAGTTTGAAGCATCCACCTGCACAACAAATTATTTGCTATAGTCTGGACTGGCTAGCACAGGGGGTCCTCCCAAAGCTTCCTTAAGCTTCTGAAATGCCTGCTCACATGCTGGGGTCCACACTACCTTATCTGGCCTGTTCTTTCTTGTCAGGTCTGTGAGGGGAGCAACTATGGTACTATAATTGGGAACAAACTTTCTGTAGTATCCTGCTGTCCCCAAGAATGCCCTCACCTGCTTTTTGATAATAGCTGTAGGCCATGCCTGAATAGCTTCCACTTTGGCAGGTTCTGGCCTTATCTTACCACTCCTCACTCTATGTCCTAGGTAGGAGACCTCTGCCATACCCACCTGACATTTGTTCAGCTTAATGGTCAGCCCTGCCCTCTGTAGTCTGCCCAGCACCTCCCTGACATGCTGAAGGTGCTCTTGCCAGAAATGGCTGTAGACAGCAATATCATCCATGTAAGCAAGGGCAAACCCTCCTGCTCCTGCTAAGATATGATCTACCAGCCTCTGGAAAGTCGCTGGGGCATTCTTCATCCCAAAGGGCATCTTTGTGAACTCATACAAGCAAAAAGGAGTGACAAAGGCGGACTTCTCTCTAGCACCAGGAGTCAAGGGCACCTGCCAGTAACCCTTGGTAAGATCAATGGTTGTAAGATACTTAGCACCACCCAGCTGCTCTTGGGCCTCATCTGTCCTAGGCATGGAGTAAGCATCTGACTCTGTGTGACTATTTAATTTCCTGTAATTCACACAGAACCTGGTGCTGCCATCCTTCTTTGGCACCAACACCACTGGTGAGGCCCAGGGACTGTTGGAATCTTGAATCACCCCTACTTCCAACATCTCCTGTACCTGTTCCTTTAGAGTCTGTTTGACTCTCTCAGGCACCCTATAAGGGGCCTGCCTGATAGACCTTTGGGGCTTGTATCCACCTGATGCTGCACCAGGTGGGTGCTCCCTGATTTCCCAGTGAACATGCCCCCAAACTCCTGTAACACTGCTCTGATTTCTCGAACCTGGGTAGGAGATAGCTGCTGGGACATTGCTACCCCTTCCACCGAGGTGTCAGCCCAAGCCTCACTGAGGAGATCAGTCCCCAGATCTCCTTCAGACTCCTCCTGCAATCCACTGCAAATGTTCAGCACAAGGGCCTCCCTATCATGGTAAGGTTTCATCATGTCAACATGGTGCAATGTGTGCCCCTGCCATCTGCCTAGCACTTCGACCATGTAGTTAACATCACTTACCTTTGCTACCACCTTGTAGGGTCCCTCCCAAGCTGCTTGCAACTTGTTGTGTCTGACAGGAATGAGAACCATCACCTGCTGCCCTACAGCATACTCTCTAGCTTGAGCATTCCTGTCATACCACACTTTTTTCTGTTGTTGGGCTTCTGCCAGGTTCTCCTGGGCCAGGCCGATGAGTTTCCAGAGCCTTGTCCTGAGGCTCAGAACATATGTCACAACAGACTCCTTGTGAGACTCACACTCACCTTCCCACTCATCTCAAATTAAATCTAGAGGTCCCCTCACCCTATGCCCACACAGCAACTCAGAGGGTGAAAAACCTGTGGATTCCAGGGGAACCTCTCTGTAAGCAAACAACAGATGGGGCAAATATTTGTCCCACTCCCTCTTAAACTGATCTGCAAATGCCCGTAGCATGGACTTGATTGTAGAGTTTAACCTCTCAACAAGACCATTAGTCTGGGGATGGTAGGGGGTGGTCTTCATGTGCTTCACCCAACAGGACTTTCACAGACAAGCCAGCAGGTCTGACATAAAATTGGCACCTCTGTCAGACAGTATTTCCTTTGGGAAACCAACCCTGCTGAAAATCTCTAGCAAAGCATTTGCCACCTTCTCTGCCTAGATGGAGGACAAAGCCACTGCCTCAAGGTATCGTGTAGCATAATCTACCATTTATTTATTTATTTGCATTTGTTCACTGGTTCGAGATGGCCCGTTTTCAGTGGAGGCCCAGGGAGAAATGCTCCAGAAGAACATATGTTACATAAAGCTCCACAAGAACATATTTTACATTACATGATAATATTTACATATGTGTATGGTTACATTATGTTACTTAATGATCAGTGTTTAAATCAATGCAACAGGATAAACCAGGTTGACAGAGAGAAAGCTGAATTAGTTACATGTTTAACAGAACAAAAAAAGGGGGGGTAGGAAGACAGTCGGTTGAGAAGTACTTTAGGTTGGAGCATGAGAGGGACATTCCCATTTGGAGGATAGATATTTGAAGAGCTGGCTTTTGAAGTTATTATGGTTAGGTATGCTGCATAGGTGGGAGCGGAGAGAGTTCCAGAGTTTGGCTATTGTGAAGGATAGTAGTAGCTGGCCTGGGGGATGAGAGGGTTTGCGTACTTGAAGCAGATTGTGGTTCTCTGATCTTAGGGAGTGGGGGGGAGTGTAGGGTGTTAGTGCTGTGGCTAGGGATGGACAGTCAGAAGGTTTGAAGATGAGCTTGTGAATAGTAGTGAGTTGTAAGTATCTAAGGTAGATGGGGAGTTCTAGTCATTTGAGGTTGATTAGTGAGTGGCAGTGATGCGATGAGCTTTTGGAGTTAGTAACGAATTTGCTAATTTTGTGATAGCAGGCTTCTAGTTTGGAGAGCAGGCCTACTTGGAGATTGGTAAATAGTGGAGTGCCGTACATGAGGGATGGGAGGAGGAAGGTAGTTGCAAGTGTTTGCCAGGTGGAGGGGCTGAGGTAGCGATTGGTCTGTATAGGAGACCTATCTTCTGATGGGTTTTTTGATGGCAGAGTATATGTGGGAGTCAAACTTTAGGTTTTCATCAATAATGATTCCTAGCAGTTTGGTTGAGGGGACTATTTCTAGTGGAGTTTTATTGTGGCTTGTAATGCAGAACAGATTTTTATCTAAAGTGGAATTTCTCGTAGGGGTAAAGATCATTAGTTTTGTTTTGGAGGCATTTAGGGCAAGGTGATTGGCTTTCATCCAAGATTCCATTTTGGAGAAGGCAAGCTCGGGTTTTATTAGAAGTTCAGTTGGGGAGGTAGCAGAGGAGATGATGGTGGAGTCGTCTGCATATTGGATGATGGAGGCATTGGGGATGGAGAGGTGGAAATTGTTGATAAATATGTTAAAGAGCAGAAGACCAAGAACAGAGCCTTGAGGGACTCCAGTGGGTGTGGGTAGGAAAGGAGAGGTAGATTCCTTCCACTGGATGGTTTGGTGGTGGTTAGATAGGTAGCTGGTGGACCAAGCAAGGGTGGAGGGAGAGAGATGTAAGGATGAGAGCTGGGATAGACGTAGAGGATGGGAGATGGTGTTGAATGCTTTTGAAAGGTCTACGAAAAGTGATGATACATAATTGCCCTTATCACGTGCAAGGTTGATGGTCTCTAGAAAGGAAAGGAGAGCAGTGATGGTACTGTGGCTGGGGAGGAAGCCGTGTTGGATGTGGGAGAGAAGTTTGTTTAGGTTGAGATATTGCATGAATTGGGCATGGATGTTTTTTTTCAACTATTTTTGAGAGGGAGGAAAGTATGGCTCTAGGTCTGAAGTTGGTTGCATCTCTGTTTTTACCGCCTTTATGAAGAGGAATGGTGTATGCTTGGCGCCAGTTGGTAGGGATGTATGATTCCTGTATAGATCTGTTTATTAGAATAGATACAGGGTAGGCAATGGTTTCAGCGGAGTCTTTGAGGAAGGAGGGTGATAGATTTTCTGGTGCATTACGACAGGGTTTTAGCTTGAGGAGAAGTCTTTTTATTGTGTCGGTGGGGGATGGGTTTGAGGGTAAAGGTCGAGGAAGAAGGAAGGTTAGAGGGAGGATGGTTGCTGTTGGGGGTGCAGGAGGAGTGGTCAGGGAAGGAGGATGATAGTTTGTCAATAATATCAATGAAGAATGGTTGAAATTAGTGGCAGTTTGCAGATCTAAGACAGTGGGGTCTGGGCATGGGTTACTTTTATTGCCTGGGTGAAGGATGGAGGACACGGAGCTCCAAAATCTTTTTGGATTGGATGAGTGAATGGATTGGTGGTTATTGTAGTAGTTTTTACGGTCTTTGGTTAACAATTTTTTGGCTAAGTTACGTAGTTGTTTAAATTCTAGGAGGGAGCTGAATGCGTTTTGTTTTTGGTATTGATTCCATTGTTTGCCATGCTGATACATGATGTTTCTAGTTTCATGGGATAGCCAGGGGCATGGATTTGATTTGATTCTTTTGGATCGTAGGGGCGCCTGTTGATTTAGGATGGTTAGGAATGCATTGTTAAAATAGGATAAAGCATCGTCAAGTGGGAGAGTTTTTAGGGGTGACCAGTCTATATGTTTAAGGCATTCTGTGAGTGTGTGTGAGTTGTAGGAGGTTAAGTTGCGGGTTAGGATATATTGGTGATGTTTTAGGGAGGTGGGGATATGTGTTCAATGAAGGCAGGTAGGTGGTCGCTGAGCAGATTGGGTAGAAGACTGGCTTGAGAGGCAAGGTGGGGGGGTAGTGAGTATCCAGTCTATGATGGTACCAGAGGTTCCATCTTTGTTGGGCCTGGTTGGAAGGTTTATGAGTTGGGTGAAGTTGTAGAGATTGAATGACTGGGATGGGGTGCTCGAGTTGATGGATGCCCAGTTGATGTTTACATCGCCAAGGATATAGGTTTCAAGTATTATATTGGAGTTAAACCAGGACAATATGTCTTCTAGTGTTTTGTGTTATTGCCTTGAGGGATATAGATAGAGCAGATGCATAAAGATTTGCAGTTATTAAGCTTTAAATACCCTATTGTTATTTTGGCATTGGAGAAGGTGGGGATGGGGTTGGTGTATGGAGTTAGAATATGTGTGGATGGGTAGATAATAGCTACACCACCACCTTTTCTCTGGGTCCCATCATTGCGGAGGATTTTGTGGCCAGGAGGAAGGATTTCGTTGTCAGAGATGGAGGATTTAAGCCATATCTCAGAGATGGCTGTAATATCAGCTTGGTTGTGAGTAAGCCAGGCATGCAGGTTAGGGATTTTGTTTCTTAGGTTTTGTGCATTGAAGGTGGTTAGCCGGATGGTTTTGGGTTTGTGAGGTTTGGTGGAGCTGTTGCTTTGGATGCTGGCTGAGGAGGGTCCAGGGTTAGGGTGGATGTCACCTGATTGAAAGAGGGAATTGAGAAAGAGGTGTTGGAGGTGATGAATGGGAAATAGGAAGGAAGGGTTGTTGAGGGGAAGCTTTTTCTTTGAGGAGATAGTATGAAAGTGGTGGTGGGGGGAAGGAGTAGAGAGTATTGATGGTTTGAAATAATGGCTTGGTTTGGAGGAATATAGTTCAGGTGAGATTAGGCTATAAGCTGTGGATATGTAAGGGAGGTAGGAGATGGTGGCTTTGGGGTTTAGAGATTGGTGTGTGCTAGGGAGACTTGTAAGGAATGTTAGATAGTAGAGGGGGATAAGAAGGCTGGTTAGTAGCAATGTGTATGTGGAGGGGGTGGCCATAGTGTATGGAGTGTGTGGGTTAAGCTTGTGGTTGAGAGTGGCTAGTTTTAGTTGGGGGTGTGGATGGGAGTGATTAGCTGTAGGGTGGGTGTGGTGGGGAGGAATTGGGGTGGGGATAAAAGTACAGGCACTGGGGGTGGGAATTAGGGGCAGGGTAGGTGAGCGGAGTGAGCCCGCAGGGCAAACGGAGCGAGAAGAGCCAGGTAAGACTGGGAGCAGCAAAAAAAACTATCAGTTAGTGGGGGCTCTGTAATGGGGCAGTGTACAGTCTAGAGTGAGGTATGTTGGGATGGGAGTTTAGTCTGATATGGGGTACAGGGCAGAGATGGGTTATCTCCTTTAATATATGCCTTTACCTTTAGGTTTGGTGTACTAAAAGATGGTAGCTTTGGTTAGGTAGTGGGACATCAAACTGGAAAGCAAGCATTGCACTGTAGTGGGAGTCACTCACTAGGATATACTTTTTCCCTGTGGAACTTGGGGTACTCAGGGGACCCACAATATCCATAGCTACCCTCTGAAATGGCTCCTCAATAACAGGCAAAGGCATCAAAGGAGCTCTCACCTTGTCTCCTGCCTTGCCTACCTTTTGGCACTGCTCACAGGCCCTGCAGTACCCTGTTACATCTCTGGAAATTCCAGGCCAATAGAAGTTTTGCATAATACGCCTCTTTGTACGTTTTATGCCCATATGACCTGCAAAGGGAATATCATGAGCTATGACTAGAAGAGCCAGACGGTAAGCTCTAGGCACTACCAACTGCTGTACTCTCTCACCTTCTAGCCCTCCCTCAGGGGTCCACTCTCTGTAAAGTAACACTTTGTTCCAGTATACAGATTCCCCCTTCCCTTGAGAATCAGGTGCCTACCTAGCTACCTGCCTCAGGCCTTGAAATGTAGGATCTGAGAGCTGAGCCTCTCTCAAGTCTCTCCTTGTAAGAAGTCTGGCATCCTCTGACAGCGGTGCCTAACTTTCAGTCTGGGTACTACTACTCACCTCTACCTTTGCAGTTACCATGTTCAAGGGAACATTAGTACCCACAAGCAGCTGTGGCTCACATTCAGTCTCACTGCTACAGCATAGCTCACTCCCTGAAGTAACCACCTCAGCAGTCCTGGCTGCAAGTATGCAGTCTGTCAGGGTTTCTCCCAGGCTACCAGACCCACATGCTTGTCTCCTAGCCTCACTGCATGTAACTGCATAATTACATAGTACTGCCTCATCCAAATCTTTCCCTCTCAGGACATCTGCAGGATAGTAGTTCCATACCCCTGTTGTCTCAAGACAACACACTGTTGGCATTTTGTCTTTCCCACTTACTGGCTCCCTCATCTTTGGTTCCCCACCTTGCCTCCATGGACATCTGTATGCCACATGGCCCCACTGGTTACATTCAAAACATCTCACCCTAGGTCCTGGATGTGTACCAGGACTAGTGGCTTCCCCTGCTACTGGCGGATTCTGCTGGGGCAGTCTGTGCTGCCCACCATGGGTTCCTTTAGTCCCATGAGCAGTATTGGGGTCCCTTTCCTGTGCAGGGCTGCCCTGCTTGCTATGTATAGGTCTTCCTTCTTCCCCATCTCTTCTGAAGTAGCACACTGTCTATCAGCTAACCAGATCCTCATGTCCTCAGGCAAAGTGCTAAGGGCTTGTTCCCTTACCAAAAGGTCTGCCAGCCCTTCAAAAGTGGTGACCTGACATCCACTCACCCAGCTATGAAAATAAGTGCTCAGTTCAACAACATATTCACATACATTTTCATCTGCCTTGTGTCTATGCTCACAAAACTTTTTCCTATACATTTCAGGTGTTAGCTTAAAACATTCCAACAAGTGTCTTTTTACAGCAGTATAATCAAAACAGTCAGTGTCATGCATTTTTGCTAAAGAAATTACAGCTTTACCATGGAGTAAGGGGGTCATGAACCATACCCAGAGCCCTTGATCAACTTCATACTGTTTACATACCTGCTCAAACATATGAACGAAGTGATCAAATTTATCCCACTCTTTAAACTATGGAAGAAATTTACTGACCTTTTGTGCTTCTGGGGTCCGGTTACTCCCTTCCCCATTACCTCCATGACTCTGGCGAAGAGTCAGCATTTCCCTCTCATGCCTCCTCTGCTGTTCATTTTCCTCAGCTTGTAGACTCCTCATTTTCTCGGCTGCTTCTAGTTCCATATGCCTGGCCTCCAACTCAAGTCTCTTTAGCTCCAGCTGGATTTTTAAGTCCACTGCAGAAAGGTTGAGCTGTCCATTCTTCGAGGATATTGTATCGCCACTGTCAGTCTAATTGTCCTCTATGCTGCCGTTTTCTGATGCAGCTGTAACCAAGGCTGCAATCAGGTCTGCTTTAGTCAGGTTTACATGCACCAGTCCCCTAGCCTGGCACATCTCCACCAGCTGGCTTCTTGTCAGCTTTCCATACTCTTCCACTGACATGCTGACTGCTCACCCTGACTAACACTAAGCTAACAAAGGAAATAAAACAATTGTGATCTGAACTCTTGAGTATACACTGCGTGACTGTTTTAGAGTACAAAACACTTCTAGAGATCACTGTACATAAGCTACAGGAATTCGCTCTACCCACACCACTACAAGCCAATTAGTATGTGAAGTAGATCCCACCACTGCAAACCACTTGTGATGACCTTGCCCTGGCCCAGCAATCAAGGAGCCTCAATCCTCACCACCAACACCAGGGAGGTTGTCTCATAGAAGAGAAAAGGATAACTAATACACACAGTAAAGTACAATTTCCCTTAAGTGCACACAGAGATCACAGTCAGTCTGGGGCTGGCTGCTCCCTTGCTCACTAGGTCCACACTAAGACTCCCCACTGGCACAGCTATAGGGTCCAGGTTTCAGCCTAACTGGACAAGCTAGAACCTCCAGTACCCTCTCTGTCCAACCAGTGCTTTGTGTCCCTGCCAAGTAGCTCACACAACACACACACACACTTTGAGATAAGTATTTATACAACTTCACAGACACTCCTGGGAAAGGCTGACACAGATTCTCCAGCTGTGCCCCTTTACCCAGACTATATGGTAGTAATTACTGCCACCACCCAGTTAATAATATTAGCTACTAAAAGGCCCTTAAAAGGGTGTCCAATTATTACTGTGTAATATTATTATCCAATGGTAGTATGACTAACAGTCAAGGCTTACTTTAGAGTGGCCTATTACAATAACCTCTATAAATATGCAATGTACTCTACAGCTTATCTCTACACAAATCAGCCACAGGTAGAAGGTTTTAAAAATATTTAATAATAAATAATTAAAACACAAGGCAAAACTACTACACCACAGAGATATCTAAAAGCTCAGAGATCATACAGAAACTTAAAATAATACAGTAGGACAGGTCTGATTTCAAAGAAAAATACCTAATTAATCTTTACTAGCTTTAACTATTCCTGCAAGAAATCACAGTGCCAAAACTTACATGTGAGCATAAGGCAGAGTGCTGATAAGTTAGATATCCAAGATCAAAATGCTCTCAGTCTCTTGTGAGAAATAGTATTTAAACATTACTAACAAACATGTCTCTAAGGCCCTCCCAAAATTACATAATTTTTGACACTTAGGTTTTCCCAGTATTCATATTGCATCATCTTAACACCTGGTCTGAGTTCTCAGGCCACAAACTGCATTATTTAGCAATCTAACACCTGCACAGAAACTTACAACAATAGAAGACATTTCACATGTATATTCTAACAGAAACTAGAGCAATAAAACACATTCCACATCTAAATTCTAGTTATAAACTTTAGCCTTAAAACAATGGGCATGAAATCTTCATCCAACTGCCCTGGGACCAAATTCTAACATGAAAGGGTACAACATGCTTCACTGGGCCAGTAGAGTGCAATGTTGTCACATATTTTGAAGTTCCACATTTCACAGTAACTTTTACACTCAAGAAAATATGCCTGTATTTTACATTTATTCACAAATGCCAGAATTATATATCAAATTCTATTTGACTAGGCTGGCAGCCTTCGCCCATCTCTCCACAATCGTCACAACCCAAAACATGATAAATGCGTTCATCAACCAAACTAATTGAACCCACATATATATAATTTCTTCATATTCTTCCAAGACTAATATTATCATGTCATATTTACTCTTGTAAACAGATGAATTTATGGCTTTATGAACATGAATTACTATTCCACCTTTAAAGTTTTCTCTGAGTTATTTGGATAAATGTATTTTAATCTGCTTATACTTTATTCAGACATTCTGCATTTAATTGTATATCATTCTGTAGCAATTACGGCATTCTTAATTTGATATCTTATATTGCTCTTTGAAGTGCTTTGGTAAAACACTAGAATACATTCTGATGTGGTCTAATTCATTGACTTGCTTTGTCTGTATGGGCCAGACTACCAGTCATAAAGTTTATCTGGTAGTATAAACATGAACGCATACCTCTCAAACACTCCACATTTGTTGAAGCATTCCAGTTTTAGCACTGGTTAAATGTTTGTTTCACCACTCTGATTGTCCTGTGACAGCTCCAGTTTTTGCTCTTCCATTGTTTCATTTATACAGTCAATGTGGGTGGAGATAAACTCAAAACAGAGTCAATGGACCCACAGCAGGTATCTAGCTTTGCTATTAATCCATTTTCCGGCCAGTAGTATAGTGTTGCTACAAAAATGGACCAAAGAGCATTGCTGCTTCCCCATGCAGCCTGTCACACTGCATGAGCTCTTGTTTCTGCAGCACTAAGCCCTTTGAAGGTCAGCATTTTAATGCAGCTTTCCCTAAGCAGCCTGCAGTTGTAGATCTGACAAAATATGGCCTGGAGATAGAAGAGCTTTATGCTCAGGCTTCATTTTGTTTTAATTGGTAAGCCATTTCTGGCCTGTGATGATGGGGAGGAAATTGAACTTGAAAGTATCAGTCAGTTTAATATGCAAGATTCAAAAATGCTTAAAAGTAAAAAGCCGTCTAAGATTTCCGGCATGGCGAAGGTTTAGCTGACGGCTTCCCTCAACTCTGACATAGAGAGGTATTCAGCCAGAGAGCAAGGAAGATGACCGCATGGTCCCAGTGTGAAAGCAGCAACATGAGTAGCAGATCTCAAACCAAACAACAAAAGATCTGTGGAAGATTACATAAACCAAACTTGTTAACAAAATCTATAGAATCAGTGGGGCATGTCAGGAATACATAAAAGCAAATAATAGGAAATATAAGACACTCTGAGTAACCACTATAATAATATTATCAGTGATACAGGAAGTTCTCAGATTAAAACCAAATTGAAAGAGCATGATGTCATTCAGGGGAAAAAAATGAGACTGCAGTTAACAGAGCTGAAAGATCAGTCTTGGAGGGACAATCTTTCATTCTCAGCAATTCCTGAAGAACTGAAAGGAAAAGACTGTGAGAGTTTTATGAAGAAGACAATCAATAAATGGAATGAGTTACCTATACAAGAGTTACAAATAGAAAAAGTATGTAAGAGATGTTTATATATATATATATATATATATATATATATATATATATATATATATATATATACATACACAGTGGATATAAAAAGTGTACACACCCCTGTTAAAATGCCAGATTTTTGTGATATAAAAAATGAGACCACAATAAATCATTTCAAAACTTTTCCCACCTTTAATGTGACCTGTAACCTGTACAGTTCAATTGAAAAACAAACAAATCTGTTAGGGGAAAAAATATAAAAAATAAAAAAACATACAATAAGCTGGTTGCATAAGTGTGCACACCCTTAAACTAATACTTTGTTGAAGCTCCTTTTGATTTAATTACAGCATTCCCCTCCTCTGTCTTTTTTATTAACTATGCATTAGTTTGTTGTTCTTAAACTGAGTTCAACAGTTATTTCCTTGTATTTCTGATGAAGTTCGACTTGGCAATGTAATAGTGAATGAACAAAAGCGCTTAAATACCTTTTTGTTTTGCTGTTATGTGGATATTTCACTTCTGTTTTTTAATGGATTTTTGCTGGAAGATTGTGAATATTTCACTGCTGGAATTAAATCAATATTTTGCTGAATACTGCTATAGTTATAGTGATTATTTTTTGCTGTGAAACAAGTACCTGCTGCTTTCCTTCATTTCCACAAAGTTTGTGTTTTTTATAAGTTTCAGTGAACTCTGAGACAAAGTGTTTAATAATATATATATTTGTATATATATATATATATATATATATATATATATATATATATATATACAAACACTACGAAAGCCCGAAACCACACAATACCGACACCCACAATACCGACGCCCAGAAGAACGAAACTTCATAATCCCGACGGCGAATAATGGCGATTGCCGTATAGTGCGTAAAGGTAAGTTTGCCGTTCTTTCAACTGTATTGCAATCTCATCTCAGAGTAGGTATATTTAAGTTACGGGGGGTGTGGGGGGTGCAGGGGAGCTTTCCCCCTGCATACATGTTGTTATTGCTGGTTTTGGGGTTTTATTTTGTTGTTTTGGTGTTTTCAGTATTCTGTAGTTTTGTTCTTCTGGGCGTCGGTATTTTCAGTGTCAGTTTTGTGCGGTTTCGGGATTTAGTAGTGAATATATATATATATATATATATATATATATATATATATATAAGCTTCAATTTTCTAAAGGATGTCCAAAATGATACTAGTAAATTTTAGACTTATGAACTCAAAGACCACATATTATTGTTTTGTTTTTTTTTAAGAGCAGGTATTACTGTAACTCTAGATGAAGGAGCAAACTCTCAAGACTGATCAAATGAGAATTTATATGGCCACCTGAAAACAAAGGAATATGTTTCAGCAAGTAAAAGTCTGTAAGTAACAGGAGCTCAAATTTAAAATGTTATTTCCAGCAACAATGCAAGTATTCTAGCCATGACACCAAAACCTGTCTCGTTGCTGAAAGAACGACTGATAATTTGCAGGTGTACCATGCAGAACATGCGCTCACCCAGGAAGCAGAGGATTATGCTTAAAGACCTCCCATGCCTGTTGGATAAAATAAAAGTTACCAGAGGCTACCAATTAAGCCATTTCCAGTATTTTTAAAAAAAGGATGATGGATAGGCAGTGAGAGTGCAGGAACTGACTTAAAGAGTTAGCGGCATCTTGAACACTAGCTGTCCTCTCATTACGGAAGTATAAGAGATGAAGAAGACTATTAAAACTGTTATTCAGTCATGCTGCTGTGACAACAAGTCTCTTGAAGAGGAATAAAGTGTACTGGGGAATTTGATTATGACTTCATGTCATTAGCAATAATCCTGTTTTTTAAACATCTTTACTAAATCAGAATGGCAGTAGTGACATTAATAGAAACAAAAATAGTAATATTTATTTTTACCAATTATAATTCACATCAGAATTACATAAATTGCTCAATTCTTGCCATCCCTTAAACCGCACTCTTACCAAATAGCACTCTGCAAGCATTGTTCCCAAAAAATAAATTCCATTTATTTGTACATAATTTACTCCTTCCCTTTTCTAAATTTCCCACTTCTAATTCTTTCATCTCTTTTACAATATTTGGTACTTCACTTATATTTGGCTTAGATATTGATTTCCATTTTCAAGTAATTGTTTTTTGACAGCCATTAGTGTTAAACTTAGTAAGGGTTTACCATGTCTAGGCAATTCAAATCACATATCCCAAATCAAAAAGAATCAATTCCTTATTTACAACCATTTGCTTCCCCCAGTCAGGTCAATCATCAAGTACAATGCACCCTTAGGCATGTACCTGACTAGGCATTTGCAACAGTTTGAGAGACCATAGAGATTCCTCACAAGAAGAATGCTGGGAATAAATAACAACTCATTTGTGAACTGTCTCAAAGCTCTGTCCCTATACTCAATCATCAATAGACTGCTACACAGCAACATATGACTAGCCTACAAGGCATCCTCTTATCCAAAACTGATGGATTGTTGCACATCTCCAAACCAAATATTATCAGAAATACCTGTTCTAAGGACCTCAACCTCATCTGCAACATAAACAGGAAATGTTGGAAGGTCATATATGTGTCTCAAAGATTACACCTTTTCATTTTTTTCCAAGATGGCTGCAGAAATAGCTTGATTTCAGCTCTCCCAGTATAAAAAAAATATACTGAAAGACAAGGACCAAGAGCTGTGTCACTTTTAGTAAATTTGGTTACTGGCTAGTAAATACACTGCCTGGATGCAAATTAAGAGAGCCTGAAAGAAAATCAACTCGAAAAGGTGAAGAAAAATACACTGACCAGGAAGACTCTGCAGTTGTTCAGCAAAAAGCAGTTCAAGCTCCAGCTTTGGTGCAAGACATAGCTTCCAGTAATCTAGAAGAAAATAATATGTCAAACGTGCTCAGTCAGAGCTGATTAAAATAAATGAAACACTAAAGGAATATATTAATTCAAATAACAAAATGCTGGGGAAAAAATGGAAGAAGCCTTAAAGAGATATGCAGATGAACTGATAAAACTACAAAAAAATCAGAGGTTGAAATGAAGAAAAGGCTGGCTGAGTATGAAACTGATTAAGAAGAGATGATTCAAAAAATCACAGAATTATAAAGCAGAATATGGAGAGAAAACCTGAAATGTTCTGCTATACCAGAGAAAATAGAAGGAACAGACTATGTTAATTTGTGAAAGCACAAATAAGCAACTGAAGTGGTGTTACACAGCAGGATCTGTTAACTGAAAGGGAACATCAAGTGTATGCTCCAAACCTAGCCATGAGAATTTCTAGTAGCCAACATCTGTACTAGTAAAGATGCAGTCCTACCAGAAGAAAGAGTTGATTCTGACAAAAGTGTGGCAAAAAGAAAATAATTAAAAGTTAGAGACAGGAGAGTGTTTTGTGGAAAATTATTATTTGCTGTACACCAGGCAGAAGAGAAACAAATTTATTCCAGCAGTTAGGGAATGTCGAGAGGCATATGTGAGATTGAAGCTGCTGTATCCAACTATCTTCAAAATATTTTTTCCTGAAGGAGCAAAGTCATTTTTTATGCAGAACAGGCTAAAGGGGAAATACAATCATTTGTCCAAGGCGACCCTGCTTTCTTCTGATAGTAAGGCTCATAGAGACTTCGCCTGTGAAATATTTTCCAATGTTCCAAAGGAAAATGCTTGAGAGGCAGAAAACGCACAGGAGTTGACTACAAAAATCTGGGGTACCCTGGACTTGAACTGGTGACCAGGGTTGGGAGATGGAGATGAACAGAAAGAAAACCAGCAACACTAAAATTAGTGAATAAATGTGAGAATTAAGCATCTATCACATTTGTGAAATACATTGTTTTCAAGGAAAAGTGGCTGAGAAAGATTGGATTTTCATTTGGGGGACTGAAAGGCATATGCCCCACGTCATGTCATTAATGTTTGGAAATACAGTAAAAGGGAAAAAAGAGGGAGAAAATGGAGAAGAATAACTGTATGTAAAACAATTTCAGTTTTAACAATATTTGTATAAAACATTTTAAGATATAAATTGCATATCATATTGTAAAGTATGTTTAGTGATTGTTGTATATGATAAAGATACTGAAATAAATAGGTGTTTTTTCTTCTCTGTTTTTTTTAGTTTTAAGAAATGTAGGCATTACATGTTAAAAGAGAAGGAATGGTGTAGAAATGTACAAAAGCATGTTTAAGTCAATATAGCAATAACCCACGCCTGGGTGTGGGTAATGCTGGATTTACCCACGGTTGGTGTGGTCTGGTCACGAGGGCATAGCCTGAATGACCAAATAAAGCCAACTGTGGGTAAATCCAGCATTACACACACCCAGAAGTGGGTTATTGCTATTATACAATGACATTATTTAAGAAAAAAAAATAATTAATTTTCTTAAATAATGGCATTGTATAATGCCTCCTTGCTGCCCTTTCACAGCTGTCTGGCATTCTGCGGCAGTTCTGATGTACTGCGCATGCGTATGCCAACGCAGTACATCAGAGCTGTGGGCAAAAGCAATGGAGAAAGCAAGATCTCCGTTGCTTTTTACAAACTGTTTTGCTATGTTAAATGGGTTTAACATAGCGAGACAGCTTTAAAAAAAGCAACGGAGCCATTGCTTTTTTTAAAGCTTTCTCGCTATGTTAAACCCATTTAACATAGTGAAACAGTTTGTAAAAGCAACGGAGAAAGCAAGATCTCCGTTGCTTTTTACAAACTGTCTCGCTATGTTAAACGAGTTTAACATAGTGAGACAGTGTGAAGCAATGGAGATCTTGCGTTCTCCGTTGCTGTAAAAAACAAAAAAAGAGTTATCGTAATGGAAGACCTTTTTCCATTACTATAACTCTGATTTACAATGTGCACGCTGACCAATCAGCATGCACATTTTTTGAATATTAATGGGGGGTTGTTGTATAATAGGTTATAATCTTGGGCTGTTGGGGTGAAGGATGGATGTAAAAGTGCTCTGATTATGATATATGTAGAATTTAAGTGATTTATTTTACTTTTGTATAGGTAAATATGTGGATTAATGCCCATGGCTTAATCTAATGACAATTATTTTGTGAATGTGAGTAGGTTTTAAAAAAGTGAGAGACCATAATGCAATAAAAGTACACTGATTGTGATATATGTAGAATTTAAGTGTTTTCTTTTACATTTGTATAGTAAACATCTGGATTAATGCCCATGGCTTAATCTAATGACAATTTTTTTGTGACTGCAGGTGGATTTTAAAAAAGTGAAAGACCATGATGTAATAAATAGTTCTCTTTAAGGAAATACATGTTCAGTGTCAGTTGAGAGATGTGGAGATTAAGGCAGCTCTGCATTTTGATCTTATGTTTCCATGGAAACAAGTTGACTAAAGGTGAAGGCAATAAATTGAGAGGTCTGGACACTATGTACTGAGAGAAACATAAAATTAAACGGTACATGTGGAAGCAGTTCAGTAAAAATAGTTTGAAATTATTGGAAGTGAGTAAGAGGTAGCAGCTTTTCTGATAACTAAACACTTTAATGCATTTACTAGAACAGTGTATAATTCAGTTTTATTTAAAGATAGCTAGTGCACTTTTTATTAAGGCTAAAAGTTAATGTTTTCTGAAAACATACAAGTTGTTTTTCACAATTGGGAGGATAATAAAGATAAGACAAGAAAACACAGCAATTAGCGTAAATAGGAGCATAGGCTGTAGCATGTGTCTTACCATGGATAACCTTAATTTTAGTTTAGGTTTTGCCTGTCTATGTAGCTGTCAGTTTGGGACAATTGTTCTTATGAGGAGAGTTAAACTTCATTATTTGAAGACATACATAGTTTTTGTGTGCTTATTTTAAATCAATAGGTTATGGGGGTGTTCTGAAAGTATGTTTGTTTTGTTTGAGGGTTTTCATTAACACAAAATGTCTTGTAAACTGTGTCATAGGTTCAAATGAAGATGACAAATGGACTCACAGGTATAGCAAAAAGAAAAGAGTACTGAATTATATTAAGAAATGCAAAGTATGAATAGCAATGCTACATGAGACACACCTGGAAAGAAATGAGTGTGTGGATTTGATAAAGAAAGGATTTCAGGATGGATATTCAGAACAGTATCAGGGCAAAGGAAAAGGAGAATACTTATTTATACTAATTGCTACAGGAGCTCCAATGGTGATAGAAGATGGGAAAAGGTAATGGTAGATTTGTGGTAGTAAGAAGCTACTTGCAGAGGAGGAGGCTTATGCTGGCATATATTTATATTCCACCTAAAACTGTTATTATGGAGATTAAGAAAATTTTGGAAGAATTAATCAGCCTTCAGTAAGGAATATTACTTTTAGGTGGGGATTGCAACTTGATTTTCAACAGTAAGGATGTATCTGGAGGAACCAGAGGGGAAAATATAACAAAAGAAAATAGATTTCTGAATAAAATTCTGAAAATATTTGGTATGGAAGATGTGAATTCAATAACAGGAACTCGGAGAGATAATTTACGTATTATTCCCCAAGGTACAATAACTAGGCGAGGCTAGTCAGAAATTATATTTCACAGGGCTATGTGCATTTAATTGAAAGTTTTGACACACATTTAATAACTATTTCTGATTATGCGCCAATAACAACTAAGATAAAAATGCAGTGTAATGAAGTAAAAATGAGACACTAGCACTTCTCCACCTACCTATTAAAAAGAGAGGAATTTAAGGAATGGGTAGTGGAAATTATTTGAGAGTTATTCGAAAAGGCAAAAATGTATTCAGTAATTATAGCCAGTGAGAGGGATAAAATGAAAGTGTTTTTTTAATAGGGTAGAAATAAAAGAAAAAGAGATATGATTAAGGAGTAAAAATAATTATTTAGAGGGGCTGACAAAGGTTAAAGTATTGCAGGATAAGAGGGATCTCACAGAACATTAAGAGGTGGAAATGCAGAGTACTAAAGAGAAAATAAGGGAGTATCTTGATAATAAGACTCACTTTAGAAAGACTGCTGTTAAGCAACTGCTTTTTGATAATAACTCTAGAGCACAAAAACCTTTAGTACAATGACTTAGGTAACAGAAAGTAGAAAGGGTTGTTGCTAAACTTGGGGAGCCTATAACAACAATAATAACCAGAGATCCTGTACAGGTATTAGAAATATGTTAGAAATGTTATGAATATTTGAATAAAGTAGAGGAAAGTGGAAATCAAGAAAAAGGACAAATGGAAATATTTATGAAAGACTTATGTATGACAAGGTTCGAGGTAGATGAGGCTCAACAATTAACAGTTAAGACAGGAGGAGATGAGATAAAAATGGTGATATACAATCAATCTGCAGGAAAGCCTCCATTAATAGATACTATTCCAGTGGATGTTTGGAAGCTAGGAGGGAAGAAAGTGATAAACATCTAGAAGGTTTTGTGTAACATTATTTTAAAAGGAGGGGAATCACCAGCATCCTAGAAGAACGCTGTGGTGGCTGTAATACCTAAAGATGGTAAAAACCTATCAGACCCAGCTTCATATAGGCCCATTTCAATTTAAAATCATGTTAATAATGTGTTTATGTCTATAATAGCTAAAACAAAGGCAATGGTGTTGCCAAAATAGATAGATATGGATCAATGTGGTTGAGAGGGGAAACATTAGACAACATTAACAGAACAAATGATGATCCAGAGGAGGTAGACTGTAAGAAAATACTACAGTTGTTGGTGGTTCCAGATGCAGAGAAAGCATTTAATAGGGCAAGCTGAGATTTTATGAGTAGGGCAATGGAAGCACTTGAATTCCCTGATACAATAATAAGGTTAATTAGGAGGATACATGACAGATCTGAGGCAAAATTTAAATTGGGAGGGTTCCTCTCTGATAATTTGTGTCTGAACAGAGGAACCAGACAAAGGTATCCTCTTTCCGTTTGTTTTTGCGTTATATTTACAGCCATTGGCAAAGAAAATAAGCAACTCAGCTCTTTTTATGTGTATTGATAATAAGATGATGCAACCAAAATCTTTGTCCCTTTAGTTTTATATATAAGTCAGGCATATTTTTATCAACCGGAGGAAAAGTTGTGGGTAGTAATTAATAAAGAGTTGAAGGATTTTATCTACAAGGAGAAGAGGGCAAGGGTAAAGTGGGATAAGATGATCCTTCCAATAGAACAAAGTGGTTTAGGATTTATTGATTTGAAAGAGTATTTTAGAGCTATATTGTTAAGACTCATATACACGACAAGCAGAAAACTATAATTTAAAGTGGGAAGAGATGATGACAATGAAGTGGGTGGGATTCAGGAAATAAAGAGAGAGTAGCATTTTAGATGCAGAGCCTTAAAGAGAAAAACAACAGCCATACAGGGAAAATATGACAGTGTAGAATCCTCAAAATATGGAAACATTCCTGCAATGAGGCTAGACCAGGCTCAGGGGGAGGATGGCCCCCCTGTTGTAGAAAGAAGAAGCAGTCCACAAAAATCACAAAAACTGATAGGCCAAAGAAGAGCCAAAAAGACTATAAAGTGGACTATTGAGAATAAGAAATAAATTATGTATTGTTACTATTATGCAAAAAGCCCAGAATTTCCAAACACAAGATACACAAAACGATTAAGAGAGAAAGTGGAGGAAAGAAAAATACTTCTGCAAGAAAAACTGTCAGAAGCTTCAAATGAAAATTTGTGTTCATTAATACAACATATTTGTGAAAAACAGTATATAGATCAAGAAACATTGATCTGTTTGGAAAAAGAAGCATCTGAGGAAGTGTGGAAATATAAACAACAAAACCAAGAGATATTTGAAAAGTATAAAAAAGAAATACGGACATGGGAAAGAAAGAGAGATTTGATATGGTGCAATATTTATGCAACGGAGGAAGCCAAATTAATCAATGTAAAGAAGGCAGCCCCAAAAATATTCTAAAGGAAATACAGGCAAAGGCAGCTGGATATGGAAAATTTCACAATAAAAAATTAATATTACAAATATGGAACGTAGAAAAGAAGATCAGTAAAGTAGAAGTTAAAAAAATAGAAGTTGAAGTTATGGAGTGCCTACAAAGTGAAGGAATTGATGTAGAAGTTCTAACACAGGTTACATCACAGCAGGATGGAGTAAGTCCCCAAAGCAGGGAGAAACAGAAAGATCAGAAACATCTGAAGAAGAAATATGGACATGGGAAAGAGAAAGAGATTTAATATGGTGTAATATTTATGTAAAGGAGAAAGCAAAATTAACCAATACAAAAAGAGCACCACCAAAGATATTTGAAGAGAAATATAGACAAAGGAATCCAGATATGGAAAACTTTACAATGCAAAACATAAGAAGACAAATAGGAAAAGTAGAAAAGGAGATTAGTAATGGGGAAGTTAAAGAAATAGAAACTGAGATTATAGAGTACCTGCAAAGTGAAGGATTTAGTGTAGAAAATCTAATTCAGAAAGCACCACAACAGGATAGAGTAATGGATATCCAAATTAAGGGGAAACCAGTAGAACAGGAAGCAATTGGTCAGGTGCCATATGAAGATAATGTGGAGCCTTCCACAGGAAACCAGTATAAATGTTCACTTGAAGCTAGACAACAAGGGAAGGAACAGGAAACTGTGGAAACTCTGATCCAGTCAATGTTGAGGAGTGATAGGCCAGTGAGTTCCCACATGACAGAGCAATGGATGGCAGAGGATGAAATTGATGAGACTGTGTCACAGGAAGATGCTATAGAACCTTTTATAGTTTGCCCACAGGAACTGGAAAATAAGGGATGTGCCCTCAGTTTGGAAGAAAATGAGCTAAGAGAATTGCTTGATTTAATAGACATGGACAGATATATCAATGAAAGAAATAGACTATCGAAAGTTAATAAAACCCAAAAAGTCAGAAGTCTGATAAAACAAATGAACACATTAATTAGGACTATTCATAGAGCTCCATGAGATATAACAGAAGTAAACAGGATATATTACTGTGCAGCTAAATTAATAACTGATAAAGTTCTACCACAAGAACACAGGGTAGTGAGGGAAAGGAAGGGAAGAAAATGAATACCATCATGGAAATATCAAATAGAGAAAATTATAAAGCAACTGAGACAAGAAGTGTCACTGTTAGAAGACTATAGAAGTGGGAATTGATCAACAAAAATACTAAGAAAGATAGATGTGATAAAAGCAATGCACAATGTTAGAACAGACCAGGATCTATCATGCACTATTGCAAATAAACTAAAAATTTCAGCACTGGCGGAAAAACTTAGAAGATACAAAAATAAATATAAAGGAAAAGTGCAAAATAAGCAATTTATTGAGGAACCAAAAAAGTTTTATAGAGAACTGGGAAATAAGGTAAAAGGAATTGAAAGACCGCCAAAAAAAGAAGAAATAGATACAATTAAAACCTAAAACCAGCAGCTTCTATGCCAACTGACTGACCCTGCCTGGAACCTCATGCAGTCAAGTTTCCCTTCACTGGTGTCTCCCTTATCTTAAGAGTATATGTAAGTATGTACTACCTATTCAGTTAAATGCTATAATTGCCACCTGTACTGGTTCTCCTGTGCTGGCTGTACTCTTGCACATCTCTGGGCTACCCCCTGTTCACTCCACTCTAACTTGCCCTCAGACTCTTTGATAGTTCATCTAACTGGCTTGCTCTCTGCCTGCTCTCTGACTGCTGTACCCCACCCACCCTCTGCCTATTTTTCTAGTCTGTCCCCCTGTGAACTCCACTCCACTATCTTTTCTGCCCATGCTCTGGTTTCTGTACTCCTTTGTTCTACCTTTCAAATCTGTCCTAAATACTCTGGCTAGTTCTACCTGAACCACCCCCCTTCCTCTCCTTGCTCTCACATCTGCTAAATCCCACCAGAGGATCAAATATCCTAGACTTGTTCATTACCAACATGGGAGATTGTTCCACACCAGTGGTCACCTCCTTGTTGGTCAGGTCTGACCATAAGCTAATCACCCTTGATGTCCACATCCCACCCCCACCCCCCAGTAGGGAAACCTCCATAAAAAAACTTCTTCAAAGCCGACTTTATGCTACTCAAGTCAGAAGTGACAAACTTCATGACACCCATGCAGACGGGAACTGAAAATTCGACCGCTGAATCCTATACTAAGACACTGTACGAGCACATCCACTCGTGCATTAATCATGCCATTCCAAACAGAACCAAGACGGTCTCCTCCAAAAAAAGGAACCCAATCTGGTGGTCCCCTGCCATAAACAAACTATACAATAGAAGGAAGAAACTGTTGCAGAAAACAGGAAAATCCCAGGATGCAAAAAAATCCCTTACCAGCCTCAGTAAGAAGCTGAAATCCTTCATAAAATCCTCCAATGCTAGTTATGAAAATAAAATTGCCAAAGATTCTAAGGACAACCACAAGGCATTCTATAATTATGTCAAGAATCTAAATGGCAATGCTCAGATCTGCATTAAATATACTGATCCCAAGGATATTGCCAATATCCTGGCAGATCGATTCAGTGCCAGCTTCACCCCTCTCTCACCCCCTAAAGGGCCCATCTCAATACCAAAAGATTGCCAGATTCCGATAATCACAGCCACACAGGTAAAAAACTCACATTCATTTTCTGCAAAACCAAAAATTTTAAATTGTGCTGGTCTCCACAATCTAAAGCATGCTTGGCTAGTGCATTAGTAAGCTTGCTGTTCCTAATATCATTAAGATGTTCCATTACCCTTTCCTTTAAAGTTCTATTGGTTTTACCAATGTAGAATGCACTACAGAGATCACACTTAGCAAAATACACAATTTTCTTAGTAGAGCAATCTGCATAAAATAAAAACTCTACAGGCTTCTGATGCACAGGGTGTGAAATCATGCAAGTAGACCAAATACTATTACAAATTCTGCAATTTCTACAAGAAAAAGTCCCTCTACGCTGAGAGACAAACCTGTCACAAATTTTCTGGGTATACCTAGTTTTAGTTTCAAAAATGGCAAGAATTTGAAAAATAAACTTTGTTACAAACAGAAGAAAATTTGTGACAGGTTGATTTTATTTAAACCTTGTGTGCTAATTTATTTGTGTATTAAGGTCTGATAAAGAGGATTGCCTCAAAAGCGCTTACCTAGCTTTGTGTTTTGGAATAAATTTCAAGTATTTTATACTCCAGCCTACAAGTCTCTTTACTCAAACTCATATCCTGCCTTTTCCTTGACCTTTCCAAAGCTTTCAATACAGTCTGTCATCCTATATTGCTATCTAAACTTGCTAATCTTAATCTATCTTCTTCCTCCCTGGCCTGCTTCAGTAGTTACCTATCCTATAGGCAGCAATCTGTCAAATGGGTATCATCCTTTTCACCATTCCTTCCTGTCCCAACTGGAGTACCCCAAGGCTCCATCTCGGGTCCCCTTCTATTTAAAGTCTTCACCAATGATCTCTACACATCCTGCAAATAATCTTCTCTCATCCAATATGCTGATGACTCTACACTTATCTCTGTCTCTAACAATATGACCAAGCTCCATACCCTAACCCAAAATGCCTTTTTATCCACTGAAAAATGGCTGTCTGATAATTTACTCATCCTTACCTCTAAAAAGACCAAACTCTTACTTTTACTACCATGATCTCTTACTAACCACAAATCTACCTTTGCTATTAAATCATCTAACAACACAATTATCCAACCCAATACCCACACAAAACTCCTTGGAGTCATAATTGATGATGAACTGAAATGTAACCTGGACTTACTCCAATGTATAAAAAAACACACCAGAAATTGGGGCTACTGTATTGTAATAAAAAAGTTTCTAACCCACAATGCTAGACTCACAATGGCACAAGCATTTCTCCTTCCCTCCCTCCTATATGCCACCCCAGTACTCACCAACATCCAAACTACAACCCTAAACAAGCTCCAACAAACTTACCACAAAATTGCTAAATTTATCACAAACTCTCCTTACAATGCTCATTATTGTATTGCTCTAAACTCTCTCCAATGGCTTGAACTCCCCCAACAACTCCAGCTATCTCAATTTCAAATGCTGCACAACATGCTTTACAAACCTTCATCATGTCCATTTCTTTCATCCTTTATCTTTACCTATACTCCACCTTGGACCCTCCGTACCTCTAACCAGCAACTACTTGACCTCTACCAACCTAAGAAAACAGTTGTTAAACTACTATATAAATATTCTGTTGCCCTCACTTGGAACAAACTTCCGTTAAACATATGTACCATCACCCACCCATTGCACTTTAAAAATGAACTAAAACACCATATGCTCAAGTCCAAGACTTATCCCTGCCAGGATCCAACATAAACAATTGCTTTTTAGCAATTAAGATACAAAATTATCTTATGTAAATACATGACTGATTGTTTAAATATTGTGTTTTTTGTCATATTATGTAAGCTCTCTATTTTGTTTTTACTCATGCTGTATTGACAGATTTATTTTGATCCTTGTACTATCTCTCATTGATGTATGTACTTAAAACTTTTTATGTAACTGTTTTTTGGATCTTTTCTCCTCTGGTCTCCACTGAAAATGGGCCTCAAGCCCAGTTGGACTAACCTGGTTAACAAATGTCAATAAATAAATAAAATAAAATTAAAAACATTTTGGAGAAGTATCTATAAAGATCCTGTGGAATACAACAAAGATGCTAAATGGATACAAGAAGTAAAAGAAATAATAAGAAGTTTAAAGGTACAGGATATGAAATGGGATGAAGTAACAGCTAGAGAGATTGAAATAAAGTTAAGAAAAGCCTCTAATTGGAAAACCCTAGGCCCAGGTGCAGTACCTAACTTTTGGTTAAAAGTATTAACATCTTTGCACGAAGATTTAGCCATGAGTAAGAACTATTTATATGCGCACCCAAAACAGACACCAACCTGGCTAACAACAGGAAAAATAATGCTCCTACTTAAGAGTGAACCTGCAAGCTACCCTAAAATTTATAGACCAATAACTTGCCTTCTGACAACGTACAAACTATATTGTAAGGATGTAGCTAGCAAGTTAGCAAGTAGGTTGATCAAAACAAAAAATGCCAGCACCTTGGAGAGGCAAACAGAAAGGTTTATTTTAAACTTCAAAAAGCTGGTGATTAGACCGGTTTCAGCTAAAAGCTTTCCTCAGTAATACTTCAATGAATTTACAAGAAGCCCTTATATAGCTGTGGAATTTTTTAAAATTTATGACATCATTTCCTGTAATTAATTAAGTATGTGTTATAATACTGAATTATCACCAAAAACACATGGTAAAATTATAATCTGCCCATATGCTGATATGCCAAGATGAGACAAAACTCCTGTGTGGAAAAAATATTTTTAAATTAAAAAAACAAAAGAATAGAAAATGTAATGTTATACAATAAGAATAAAATTACTTACTGCAAACTTATAATTTGTCATTTAGTCCTGGGGGAAAAAGTCCCTAATTTAATAATCCACCTTCTTTCCTTTGTATTAAGAATGTCATGCCATCCTGATTTAAAGTGCGATCCCCACAATGCGATCAATGATAGTAAAAGTGAATCGTGCATTTAAATGTTTAGTTGAGTGTTTATACAGTGCATTGGTCATTCTGTGGTTTCAATTATCCAGTCAGAACAGTTGATGTCATATACCTGACTCGTGTTTTGCTAGTGAAGCTCATGGTTTTGAAAATGTGATTAGTTCCCAATCAACTTATCCCCAGTGAGTGTCCTTTGTGTAAATTTCTCCTGCTTGATTTTGGATGTTTTTGTAATGGTTGAGTATATTCCAGTGGTTATTGACAATGTTGATAAGATTTTTGCACCAATCTGCATACTTGAATCATCTTTAGCCTTTCCTTTATTATATTTGAATTTATGATTTCTGGTGAGTATCCTCTAGACAAAAATCTGTTGGTTAGGTCTTCTTGATATTTGGTAAGATCTTCATGTGAGGAACATATAGTCTTTATTCTCATAAATTGAGATTTTGGAATGTTTTTGTAATATGTTTTGGATGGAAACTTTTGGCATGTAGGAGAGTATTATACTGGGGAAATTTTCTATGTATAGATGTTGATAGTGTGTTGTCCATCTGTCTTTTGAGATGGACATCCAAAAATAATCTCATTGAGATGATGTTCTTCCGTAAATTCAATCCCCAAATATTGCCATTAAGGTATTCCAAAATTCAATTAGATATTCCTGTCCTCCTTTCCAAACCATCCAACAGTCGTCAGGTATCTCCTCCAAATGTCGATTTCTGGTAAATATATATTGTGCATGTGATCATATATAATGGTTTCCTCTATGTATCCCATAAACAAATCCATATATGGGAGGCTCCCATGGCTGTTCCTGTAATTGCCAGTAGCAATTCTGTTGGAAATAGAATACATTTTGGTCAAGATGTGTTCATGCATAATATTAGTGTATTCATTCCTGGAGGGTATAAATCAGCTTTTGTAGCCAAAATTCCAATGCCATCAAGCCAGCCCAATGAGGGATGCTGGTATATCAAAGTGCACATGAGCCAATCCGAATCCAACTGTGTATCGGTGACAATATTCAGAAATTCGGTGGTGTCCTGTATTCTGTACGAATAAATTTCAGCAATGGTTTTAGCTTTTCCGTGAGAAAGGCTGAAAGGGTTCCGTTAGTGAGCCAATGCCCGATACAATTGGTCTGCCCGGTGGTTGTTCCAAAGATTTATGAATCTTGGGTAGAAGGTATAGATATTGTTTGGCAGGATCTTTAACTGTAAGATGTTTCTTAGTCTTTTCTGAAATAATACCATTTTCTACTGCCTCTTCCAGAAATAACATGATTTCATTTTAAAGCCAGATGTTGGATCAATATCCATCTTCATATAGTGGTGGTGATTGGATAATTGTCTATTTGCTTCATACAAATAGTAATCATTGTCCATAACCACAACCTGTCTGCTGGGATGATAACAATATCTTGGTTGTTTTGAGTTGTGAGCTGTTCCTGTTTGGAAATGTTATTGTGCATGATGTCTGGAGAGCTGTAATGGAAATGTAAATCTTTGAGAACAGCCTGTTGAAACACAGAGACATGCTTGTCCATTGGGGGTGTGAAAGTGGATTTATGAAATTTAAATTCAGTTGATCTTTGAGTGTCTGTATGTTGGTCCTGCTGCTGAAAGAATATTTTTAGATTAATCTTTCTACAAAAATCTAAAATGTCAGATACAAAAGTGCTCTCATCAATAAAGAAACCTGGGATAAAACCGAGTCCTTTATTCAAAAGTGCTTGCTGTTCCTCAGTTAAAACATGTTTGGAAATATTGTGTACATTTATTGATTTATTTTATCACTGTCATGAAAAGTTCTTCCAGACTTGTAACCCCTATGTTTTCTTCGGCTCTATGTTTCTTAGTGGTGATGTTCTACCCCTTTTGGCATTTGGAGAGTCCCCAACTGTGGAGATGTCTGTATCTGTAGTGGAAGATTCCTCCCCAGATGTGATATAATTTGAGCCCGTTTTCTTAAGAATAGATCTAGGTCTTTTCTTTCGATTAGAAGGCACATGTCTAGTGCCTTGGGCAAACCTGACACCCTTCTGTGATTGAATTGTCTACCCTAAGGTAGTCCTCTTTGTCACGAAAACTTGTGAAGTTTCCTACTTTTAGACTATTCTCCAAAGTGGAGACCTCCTTGGCCAACTTGTTTAAACAATCCTGAAAAGTATTGGTCCCTTCATGATGTTTAAGTGAGTGGTTTTTCCACCTGCTCAATATTGTTTTGATAGTTCTCTCATAATAGGCTGACAGTATATTAACCCTAGCCATTTGTTGTGCTCTCTGCCACTCTTTCATTAAAGTCTCATCTGGATTGGCCACTAATGGCTGTATCTTGCATCTTAAACCCGTGGGGTTATGTTTTCTTTAAAAGCTTATGATGCCAGATATTGGTTCTTAGGGCCTTGATTTCAAGTATGTGAAAGGAATTTCAACTGGATCTGCCCTGTCTGCATCAATTGTTTCATTTTGGTCAATTCCAATCCCAAAAGAACATAGGCCTAATAATAATTTTTCAAGATCCATGACAATAAGTTGCACTGGTTGGTTCACTCTAGACTGAAAATATATGGTCAGATATAGATCCCAGAGATTGTTGTAACAAGCCAGCCAAGGAAGTATTAAATTACTGAGGAATCCAAGCCAATTTGAATCCAGAGGGGCACAGAATTTAATGGTGGGGGGTAAGTCTGGTTTTTATAGAAAAATCTTATATTTAGAAAAAATATATAGAAAAAATATTGGCAAATAGTGATCAAGTATACTCAACTTTACAAATGCCAAATAGATCTAAATGTTTAGCAAAGATGATTACTGACAATGATTAGCACTGAATATGATATTTATCAATATGGATGGAAGTCCATAGAGATCTCTGTATCTAAGATGATCTTTATTGGACTAAAAATAAAAAATTTTGTATATTCTGGATTGTGTGTATGTGTCAGTGAACCTACCCAGGATATGTCCGTAACACCTATATTCCTGTTGAAATGTTCAGCATAGATCCAAATCAATGTTAAATTTAACCTGCTATCAAATCAAGCCTAGTGTATAGCTAAAGGTCAACACAAAATGTGTATGTATTATAGATGGTTATTAATAATAATGTCCTAGAGACTGGAAAATCCACCAGCTGATTTATACCCTCCAGGAATGAATACACTAATATTATGCATGGCGGAACACATCTTGACCAAAAATGTATTCTATTTCCAACAGAATTGCTACTGGCAATTACAGGGAACAGCCATGGGAGCCTCCTTGGCCATATATGCGGTTGTTTATGGGATACATAGAAACCATTATATATGATCACATGCACAATATATATTTACCAGAAATCGACATTTGGAGGAGATACCTGGACGACTGTTGGATGGTTTGGAAAGGAGGACAGGAATATCTAATTGAATTTTTGGAATACCTTAATGGCAATATTTGGGGATTGAATTTAGGAAGAACATCATCTCAATGAGATTAATTTTTTGGATGTCCATCTCAAAAGACAGATGGACAACACACTATCAACATCTATACATAGAAAATTTCCCCAGTATAATACTCTCCTACATGCCAAAGTTTCCATCCAAAACATATTACAAAAAACATTCCAAAATCTCAATTTATGAGAATAAGACGAATATGTTCCTCACATGAAGATCTTACCAAATATCAAGAAGACCTAACCAACAGATTTTTGTCTAGAGGATACTCACCAGAAATCATAAATTCAGCAGTGTGTACCTGTAATTCCATACCTAGAGAATCCTTATTGGAATATAATAAAGGAAAGGCTAAAGATGATTCCAGTATGCAGATTGGTCACTACCTATGGCCGTAACAGCAAAAATCTTATCAACATTGTCAATAACCACTGGAATATACTCAACTCGCACCCCCTCTTAGAAAATTACTTAGGAGAACGTTGTTACTTCTCCTATAGAAAGGGGAAACTATGCAGCCATTTTCACATTACAAAAACATCCAAAATCAAGCAGGAGAAATTTACACAAAGGACACTCACTGGGGATAAGTTGATTGGGAACTTCCTGTGGCCATTGCAGCTTTTGCAATCACATTTTCAAAACCATGAGCTTCACTAGCAAAACACGAGTCAGGTATATGACATCAACTTCTTGAAATTGTAGTTCTGACTGGATAATTTATCTAGCCACCTGCACATGCCAGGCATTTTACATCGGCCAGACATCCAGGCAGTTCCGCATTAGAAATTCTTACGCGGGGACATCAGAAACCACAGAATGACCAATGCACTGTATAAACACTCAACTAAACATTTAAATGCACGATTCACTTTTACTATCATTGATCGCATTGTGGGGATCGTACCTTTAAATCAGGATGGCATGACATTCTTAATACAAAGGAAAGAAGGTGGATTATTAAATTAGGGGGACTTTTTCCCCCAGGACTAAATGACAAATTATAAGTTTGCAGTAAGTAATTTTATTCTTATTGTATAACATTACATTTTCTATTCTTTTGTTTTTTTAATTTAAAAATATTTTTTCCACACAGGAGTTTTGTCTCATCTTGGCATATCAGCATATGGGCAGATTATAATTTTACCATGTGTTTTTGGTGATAATTCAGTATTATAACACATACTTAATTAATTACAGGAAATGATGTCATAAATTTTAATAAATTCCACAGCTATATAAGGGCTTCTTGTAAATTCATTGAAGTATTACTGAGGAAAGCTTTTAGCTGAAACCGGTCTAATCACCAGCTTTTTGAAGTTTAAAATAAACCTTTCTGTTTGACTCTCCAAGGTGCTGGCATTTTTTGTTTTTTGGATCAACCTACTTGCTTGCCGTGCACCAAGCCTAACTTGCTAGCTACATCCTTACAATTCAGTTTGTTTCTTGCTGGCTGTGGGCATTTGGAGAGTCCTCAACCTTGCAGCTGCATATTTCTGTATCTGCTGAGTTCCTTTTCGGAAACATTAAGGATTTATCAAGACATCATTTTTATTTTATTTTCCCTTTTTCACAAAACTCCATCTACTTTATCCATCCATGATGTTTGGGCTTCTATGAGCAATATCTTCTGCCTCCGGTGCTGCTTCTGAGGTCGAACGGGAAGACATCATTACATCTATCTACTCATTGAGGAGCGATCGTTATATCTAGCACCATTTTGCTGTACGGATAAGTAACACCATTTATTGACTATTTTTTCTGACTTGGGGCTCATAGGTGGTGTTTCCCTTACCACGTTGAGGCACAAGAATTGTACCATACGCCATTTTGTTCACATCGGGCAACAACTTGTTACTCAGGAGCAGTCTCCGAGTTGGAATTTAGGCCAATTACGCTAAGGGCATACTATATTAGTTCTGGACATTCAATACAATATCTTTTACTATATTGAGGGACATTGTCGTACGGATAATCAATACCACTTTTCAGACTGCTTTCCCTATATTTTGGCTCATTGGTGATATTTCCTTAACCACGTTGGGGACAGGAATTATACTCATATATATTTTTTCTACATCGGATAACAACTTGTTCATTTAGGAGCAGTTCTGTGTTTTTTGTACAGCCAATATAGTATAAGGAGCAGGAATCCTCTCTACATTGGGGGACATAGTGGATGCTATAACTCTTCATATACAAGAATCTACCAAAGCAGGTACTGTGTATATTTTTTTGTAAGTGAGACTTGACTTTACAAACAGGATCATTGTCCTGGCGGAACATTCGTGTTTGGGTCAACTATACAATAAATGGGACGTTTCCGCCATTTGGATTAGTGCTGATTATGATTTCGACATAATAATAATAACTTTTCCTGCTGAATCGAAGGAGAAATCTAATTTGGAAGTGAACAGACTTAGCGATTAGACTTTGGGATACTATCTCATATATTGGGACAATTTTTGTAACATTTTGGGACTTAATGGATCTAACTCATACTTTTGTTTTCTATTTTTAAACCATGAAGTGTCAACATTGTGTATTATCACATTTCAGCAGGTATAATACTGTATGGTTTCATGTTTGGGTCTTATAGGTTTTCGGTTCTTATTTTCACTGTGTGTCATTTTGAAAATCTGTAACTGGTTGTTTATGTGGGGAAATACTTAATGTTGGGAGTGTTAACATCGTGAATGGCTTTGTGATTAAGTTAACAACAATGGATGGTGTCATTTTTAGGTTTTTAATATAATAGAACTATAAACCTATTCAATTTACCAAATACACCATTCATTGAGCGCCAGTTTGATTATGCTAGAATGATTTACTAGGGCATGCAGTCATATAACCAATATAATCACTGTGTTTTTTTACAAGAAGGTTATATTCAAACAGGGTAGGCACCAACTGAATTTACAAAATACGCTATTCATAATTTGAATACGCTAGAAGGATTTATCAGGGCATGCAGCCTTATAACTAATATCATTATTGTGTGTTTTTTCATAACTAGGCTACATTTAAATACACTTTATAAGGGTAAGGTAGCCATCTATTAACAAGATAGTAAGAACACATGTGGTTATCAGCACTGCTGCATTCTTGGTTGTGATTATTTCTCCTTGGAATTTTGAATACCATTGGGAACCTACATGTATCTGTTGAATACATACTTGGTTGGTTTAGGGACAACACAAAACCACTAGATCTTCATTTATGGCATACCCTTTTTTCAAGGATATAGGGCTCTGACTATTCTTTGACGACATTGGATTTAATTTTAACCTTAACACAATACCATTGGGTATTATAACTGTTGGGGCCTATTGGCTCATATATATTTTTACTCGTCCAACTACATATTTACATACACTGTTGATTCAAGTGTGGATTTCACCAAATAAGTGTATTTTTCCCTACGGGGCATCCTTGTGTCCATTTGAATATTGGATACTTGGGCTAACCATGTCCTAACTTTTTTAACCATGTGGAAACTACATTAGGGTGGACCAGATTTTTGCTTCTATAAACTTATACTAATTATATGGACCCAATTGGTGGATTTTTCAGTCTTTAGGACATTATTATTAATAACCATCTATAATACACACACATTTTGTGTTGACCTTTAGCTATACACCAGGCTTGATTGCATTAGGGTGGACCAGATTTTTGTTTCTATAAACTTATACTAATTATATGGACCCAATTGGTGGATTTTCCAGTCTCTAGGACATTATTATTAATAACCATCTATAATACATACACATTTTGTGTTGACCTTTAGCTATACACTAGGCTTGATTTGATAGCAGGTTAAATTTAACATTGATTTGGATCTATGCTGAACATTTCAACAGGAATATAGGTGTTACGGACATATCCTGGGTAGGTTCACTGACACATACACACAATCCAGAATATACAAAATTTTTTATTTTAGTCCAATAAAGATCATCTTAGATACAGAGATCTCTATGGACTTCCATCCATATTGACAAATATCATATTCAGTGCTAATCATTGTCAGTAGTCATCTGTGCTAAACATTTAGATCTATTTGGCATTTGTAAAGTTGAGTATACTTGATCACTATTTGCCAATATTTTTTCTATATATTTTTTCTAAATATAAGATTTTTCTATAAAAACCAGACTTACCCCCCACCATTAAATTCTGTGCCCCTCTGGATTCAAATTGGCTTGGATTCCTCAGTAATTTAATACTTCCTTGGCTGGCTTGTTACAACAATCTCTGGGATCTATATCTGACCATATATTTTCAGTCTAGAGTGAACCAACTAGTGCAACTTATTGTCATGGATCTTGAAAAATTATTATTAGGCCTATGTTCCGATAAGGACGACCTAAAAATTTTTGGGATTGGAATTGACCAAAATGAAACAATTGATGCAGATAGGGCAGATCCAGTTGACGGTTGCGAGAATTCCTTTCACATACTTGGAAAACAAATCAAGGCCCTAAGAACCAATATCTGGCATCATAAGCTTTTTAAAGCGTAAATACAAAACATAACCCCACGGGGTTTAAGATGCAAGATACAGCCATTAGTGGCCAATCCAGATGAGACTTTAATGAAAGAGTGGCAGAGAGCACAACAAGAAGCGGCGATGGCTAGGGTTAATATACTGTCAGCCTATTATGAGAGAACTATCAAAAACAATATTGAGCAGGTGGAAAAAACTTGCCACTCACTTAAACATCATGAAGGGACCAATACTTTTCAGGATTGTTTAAACAAGTTGGCCAAGGAGGTCTCCACTTTGGAGAATAGTCTAAAAAGTAGGAAACTTCACAAGTTTTCTCGTGACAAAGAGGACTACCTTAAGGGTAGACAATTCGAATCACAGAAGGGTGTCAGGTTTGCCCAAGGCACTAGACATGTGCCTTCTAATCGAAAGAAAAGACCTAGATCTATTCTTAAGAAAACGGGCTCAAATTATATCACATCTGGGGAGGAATCTTCCACTACAGATACAGACATCTCCACAGTTGGGGACTCTCCAAATGCCAAAAGGGGTAGAACATCACCACACCCTTTAGGGGTAAGAAACATAGAGCCGGAAGAAAACATAGGGGTTACAAGTCTAGAAGAACTTTTCATGACAGTGATAAAATAAATCAATACTATCTGAATGTACACAATATTTCCAAACATGTTTTAACTGAGGAACAGCAAGCACTTTTGAATAAAGGACTCGGTTTTATCCCAGGTTTCTTTATTGATGAGAGCACTTTTGTATCTGACATTTTAGATTTTTGTAGAAAGATTAATCTAAAAATATTCTTTCAGCAGCAGGACCAACATACAGACACTCAAAGATCAACTGAATTTAAATTTCATAAATCCACTTTCACACCCCAATGGACAAGCATGTCTCTGTGTTTCAACAGGCTGTTCTCAAAGATTTACATTTCCATTACAGCTCTCCAGACATCATGCACAATAACATTTCCAAACAGGAACAGCTTGCTCACACAACTCAAAACAACCAAGATATTGTTATCATCCCAGCAGACAGCGGTTGTGGTTATGGACAATGATTACTATTTGTATGAAGCAAATAGACAATTATCCAATCACCACCACTATATGAAGATGGATATTGATCCAACATCTGGCTTTAAAATGAAATCATGTTATTTCTGGAAGAGGCAGTAGAAAATGGTATTATTTCAGAAAAGACTAAGAAACATCTTACAGTTAAAGATCCTGCCAAACAATATCTATACCTTCTACCCAAGATTCATAAATCTTTGGAACAACCACGCGGCAGACCAATCGTATCGCGCATTGGCTCACTAACGGAACCCCTTTCAGCCTTTCTCTCGGAAACGCTAAAACCATTGCTGAAATTTATTCGGTGCCAGAATACAGGACACCACCGAATTTCTGAATATTGTCACCGATACACAGTTGGATTCGGATTGGCTCATGTGCACTTTGGACGTTTCTTCTTTATATACCAGCATCCCTCATTGGGCTGGCTTGATGGCATTGGAATTTTGGCTACAAAAGCTGATTTATACCCTCCAGGAATGAATACACTAATATTATGCATGGCGGAACACATCTTGACCAAAATGTATTCTATTTCCAACAGAATTGCTACTGGCAATTACAGGGAACAGCCATGGGAGCCTCCTTCATATATGCGGATTTGTTTATGGGATACATAGAGGAAACCATTATATATGATCACATGCACAATATATATTTACCAGAAATCGACATTTGGAGGAGATACCTGGACGACTGTTGGATGGTTTGGAAAGGAGGACAGGAATATCTAATTGAATTTTGGAATACCTTAATGGCAATATTTGGGGGATTGAATTTACGGAAGAACATCATCTCAATGAGATTAATTTTTTGGATGTCCATCTCAAAAGACAGATGGACAACACACTATCAACATCTATACATAGAAAATTTCCCCAGTATAATACTCTCCTACATGCCAAAAGTTTCCATCCAAAACATATTACAAAAAACATTCCAAAATCTCAATTTATGAGAATAAGACGAATATGTTCCTCACATGAAGATCTTACCAAATATCAAGAAGACCTAACCAACAGATTTTTGTCTAGAGGATACTCACCAGAAATCATAAATTCAGCAGTGTGTACCTGTAATTCCATACCTAGAGAATCCTTATTGGAATATAATAAAGGAAAGGCTAAAGATGATTCCGAAGTATGCAGATTGGTCACTACCTATGGCCGTAACAGCAAAAATCTTATCAACATTGTCAATAACCACTGGAATATACTCAACTCGCACCCCCTCTTAGAAAATTACTTAGGAGAACGTTGTTACTTCTCCTATAGAAAGGGGAAATCCCTATGCAGCCATTTTTCACATTACAAAAAAACATCCAAAATCAAGCAGGAGAAATTTACACAAAGGACACTCACTGGGGATAAGTTGATTGGGAACTTCCCCTGTGGCCATTGCAGCTTTTGCAATCACATTTTCAAAACCATGAGCTTCACTAGCAAAAACACGAGTCAGGTATATGACATCAACTTCTTCGGAAATTGTAGTTCTGACTGGATAATTTATCTAGCCACCTGCACATGCCAGGCATTTTACATCGGCCAGACATCCAGGCAGTTCCGCATTAGAATTTCGGAGCACTTGGGGGACATCAGAAACCACAGAATGACCAATGCACTGTATAAACACTCAACTAAACATTTAAATGCACGATTCACTTTTACTATCATTGATCGCATTGTGGGGGATCGTACCTTTAAATCAGGATGGCATGACATTCTTAATACAAAGGAAAGAAGGTGGATTATTAAATTAGGGGGACTTTTTCCCCCAGGACTAAATGACAAATTATAAGTTTGCAGTAAGTAATTTTATTCTTATTGTATAACATTACATTTTCTATTCTTTTGTTTTTTTAATTTAAAAATATTTTTTCCACACAGGAGTTTTGTCTCATCTTGGCATATCAGCATATGGGCAGATTATAATTTTACCATGTGTTTTTGGTGATAATTCAGTATTATAACACATACTTAATTAATTACAGGAAATGATGTCATAAATTTTAAAAAATTCCACAGCTATATAAGGGCTTCTTGTAAATTCATTGAAGTATTACTGAGGAAAGCTTTTAGCTGAAACCGGTCTAATCACCAGCTTTTTGAAGTTTAAAATAAACCTTTCTGTTTGACTCTCCAAGGTGCTGGCATTTTTTGTTTTTTGGATCAACGTACAAACTATACATGGGAATTTATGCCGACAGAGTTTATAGTCATTTAGAAGAAAACTCAATTATGGCAGTAGAAACAAAAGGCAATGAAAGAAAGTCATATGGAACACAGGATCATTTGTTGTTAAATAAAGTCATAGTGGAGAACTGTAAAAAGGGGAAGAATCTAAGTATGGCATGTATTGACTACAAAAAAGCATTTGATAGTATCCCTCATTCATTGATAAAAGGGTGCTTAAAAATGTATAAGATACATCCTACACTGATTGACTACATTGCAGTGACCATGAAACAGTGGCAGACCACTTTGCAATTAAGCCATGAGAAAGGACAAATTGTTATCCCAGGGATAAAAATTCAAAGGGGGATATTTCAGGGTGAGTCTCTATCACCGTTACTATTCTGCCTTGCCCTTAATCCATTAAACTGTTTACTCAGCAGCTTAGGCCATTGCTATAATCTGGCTCCTAGAAAACAACAGTGTAAAGACTTCTCACCTTCTCTTTGTTGATGATTTAAAACTATATAGCTCATCAGATGAGGAATTGAAAGCGCAACTGCAAGTTTTCAAAATTTTTTCAGATGATATAAGACTCATTTGGTCTTGATAAATGTGCGAAAGCAACCTTTAAAGCAGGAAAACTGCAACATCAGGAAAACATCAGTTTGGGACAAGAATGTGATATAAAAGAACTTGAGCAAGAAGGAGTGTATAAATATTTGGGAACTGATGAAGGATTAACAATAAGACATGAACAAATGTGAATAAAACTTAGTAAGGAATGAAGACTTAAATTAATCCTGAAAACAGCACTGACATCTAGGAACAAAATCCAAGCTATAAACCAATTTGCTCTTCCTGTCCTAACTTACAGTTTTGGAGTGATTGACTGGCCCCAAAATGTGTTGGATAGATTAGATAGGAAAACAAGAAGGATGCTTCATGCTTACCAAATGATTTATAAAAATCAGTGAATACTAAGATTATATATTCCGCGTTCCAAAGGAGGGATGGGGCTCCTTGAAATTGATTATATGTATAGATCTGCAATTGTGGAACTCCACACATATCTGCTGACCTCACAAGACCCAAATGTAGTGAAAGTTTTGAAACATGAGGAAAATAAATCTAAGATGACTTCTCTGCTTAATCTAGCAGAAGGTTGTCAGCATCAATCAAGAATGGAAATCAAACCAGAAGTAGATAAAAATCAGGCAGCAACTGAATGTGCCAAAAAACAAAAGAAAGAATATAAGGTGAAGGATCAGATGAGAAGGCAAGAAATGTGGAAAAAGCATAAATATAGTTGCAAGTATAGAAAACTTCTGGAAGAACCTCATGTTGATCAGGAATGAACACAGGAATGGTTAAGGAGAGGCAAATTCAAATCACGAGATGAAAGGTTAATATTGGCAGCCCAAGACAGTGGGCTGTGTACACGTCGGTTTATAAAGTCCATTGAATATGTGGGAGAAACAGACAAATCTAGGTTCTGTAAAAACCAATTGGAAACAGTTGCACACCTCGTTGCTGGTTGTGACATACTAATGGCAGAAGGACTGTATACTAAAAGGCATAACAATGTGGCGAGACTGTTGCACTGGAGATTGTGCAAACATTATGTATTGAAGTGGCCAAAGAACACTGGAAACATGAGTCACAAAGCATCATAGAAAATGATGAAGTCTACATCACATGGGATCATCCATTGCCAACAGTTCAAAAGCTAGATGCTAGAAAACCAGATATAGTGGTCCAAGAAAAGATGACAAAAGTAGCATTGATCATTGAAATCACCACACCCAGTGACTACAGTGTCTTGTGTACAGACAGGCACAAAGTCATAAAATATCAGGATCTGCAGGCAGAAACAACAGCAATGTGGAAGAAAGATACCCAGACAGTTCCAATACTAGTAGGAACAACGGGTCTTATAAAAAGAGTCTACAATCATATTTAGATATGTTACCAATACATGTAACTCTGTACGAATTGCAGAAGAAGTCATTACTGGGCACATTTCAAGTGCTCGGAAGAGCACTACTGGCTGACATCAAAGATTGAAACAATATTAATTTCATGAACTTTAATCGTACTTTGACTTAGGAATGGGGTCCATTCCCATTATGGTATTAGAAACCCAAAAGACTTAGAGAAATTAAAAAATATATATTATATTCATAAAGTAGCAGAAAGCACTCTAAGAACTAAACCAACATGGGAATGAAGAAAGGATATTCTTCCGATAAGGATGACTGCAAATAGGTGTACTGAGAATGGGCAAGAGGGGGCTGGAATTTACTGGAGAAAACCGGCAAAGGAACCAAGGTACTACAAACAAATAACCAGAGAATGAAAGGTAATATTGTGGGAAGAGGACAAGAAGACATATAGACTGCATTCTAAAGATTGCCTTCCCTATCAGGGACTGATAGACTATAGTTAAAGAGAAAGGGAAAAGGGAAATCTAAGTGAATGACCTACTCTAGTAGACTTTTAAATGAATCTGGAAAAGAAGCTGCTGTTAAAAAAAAATGATAATTAGTAGGACATATAAAATACTGCACAATATCTATAGGAATCAGTCAAAGAAGGTTAGAAAAAAATTGGGAAGACAGATTGGATAAACAATTCACAAGGAAATAATGGGAAGACATATATATGGCTCCCAAATATGCAAAAAAAAAAGTCTAGATGATTTAGGACTTTTGCTTGGAAGTATTTGCATAAGTATTTTTATACCCCAAGCAAACTCCAAAAAATGTTTCCTCAGATAGATGGCAAATGATGCAGGAGCAGTAGGGGAGAAACATGTGACCAGCAACATTATGTTCATATATTTTGGGAGTATAATGAGTTGGCAGACTTTAGAAATTCCCTACAAAGTACTCTGTCAGAAATTTCAAGTGAGGAATGATTTTTTGTGCTGAGGATCTGAATTACCTTCACATAGTAAGACCTTGTTAAGTGTAATAGTTATTGGATGTGTGTCAAAGCCTATTATGCGAAGCATAATGTTTGTTAATTTTAAATTGTTACTACAGGTTGATATACTTTTACATAAATGTAAATGTGCCCTTTGTCACAAGTGATAATTCAATAAAGGTGCTTACAGTAAAAAAAAAAATGTGAAATATAATGTCTGTCCAATCTAGTCTAGTTACTGTACCTTTGGGAATAATACATAAATTCTGCCATAGTTCCTATTACTGATGGCAAATATCCTCATATATTTCTTCAGAAATCTACCATTAGCAACAATCCTTGATCAAATATAGCCATGTCTGGCATTAAGAGGAATGCTGGGAAATCCCTCTGGACAGTCTGGGCAGAGCATTATGATCTGGTCACGTATTTGCCTTATTCCAGGAGGCTGCACATCTATCAAAGTGAGAATTTAAAACCAAGAAAACATTTCTGTAGGGAAAAGGTCATGGGCACATGGAAGCAAGGTTATCTAAGGTAAGACCAAACTGATGGCCAAGAAATTATATCTGATAATTACATTTGCACCTGCTCACCATGCTACAAGATGAGGGAAATAGCCACTGCTGGAGAAGAAGATGGATAGTAACTAGGTTTAAATGGATAAATATAACATGTTCAAATGGATAAATATAACATGGTTATACAAGACTGAAATGAAAGCTTATCTGTCTAATAGGGGGTGGCAATGCATTGAACTTCTGTATTTTGAAGCAATATAAATAAAGAAGGAGGGGAAATCAGAATCACAAATAAAAAAGAAGTTAATCTACAATGGTAAGAGGGAGATATTTTGAATTAGAAGACTACAAACCATTGATCATTTAAAGAGATATCACCTCAGAGTACTTACTCTGACAATGGAAGAAAGTAGTAGGAATACATGGCTGCACATAATTTATATTGTTTTTTCTAGCTGGTTATAATTTTGGGTCGGAGATCGCTGACGTTAAACCATTTGTAGACTGAAAATACAACTGTAGCAGAGTATTGAACCGATAAGGAACATGTACTCAAGAACTTGTTATAAAAGAAAGTGGGGGATATAAGGGCAGAACTGCACAACAACAAACAGATGGCTAATCTAAATATATTTTCATGGAATTTTATTGGGCTAGAAGGAAATAAAAAAAGGAAACAAGTGATGTCATATATTTATAATAGTGCAGCACAAATAATGTTCCAGGAAACACTTTTAAATGCCATGGAGCATAAAGGATTAGCAAAACAGTCAGGAAAAGAAGGTTATAGCTCACAGTTAGAATCAGAAAAAAGTTGAAGGCTTATAGTCTTATTGCATAAAAATGGCAGTATAAAAATTAAAGAAGTAAAGAAAGACCTACCTGGGAGAAATATAATACTAAGGGGACACTGGATGGGGAAGCTTTTAACTCTTGTTAATGTCAAGATGCTGTCTAAAATATTAATTAGAGAAGTTAACACCATAATGGGGAAAATAATGACTTTCCAGCAGGACATAATAATTATAGGAGAAGACTGGAATCTGGTGTACAGCAGTGATGATGGCTCTGGAAATCCTGGAAAATATAAAATTACGCAAGAAGTGAGATACCTTGAAAAGTATCTAAAAACATTTGGTGTAGTTGATATCCTAAAAAAATTATCTTGGGCAGGAGAAGTATATGGAGGTTCAAAGGTTCAATACCTGAAGGAGGCTACACAGATTTTATATAGCAGTGGAACATTCGAATTTAGTGCTAAGGCAGGACACCACCCTTTGACATTGTCACACCATGCCTCCATCATTTGAAAATTAAAACTCCTAAACAATTTATTTAAATAATAACACTCATACTTCCCTACACACCTAATAAGGAAACATATTTTTTGAGAATATGCAAGGAAAACACTAACCTATTTAGTAATACAGATATAAATGAAAAACAAGATAGTGAATATATGGGAAGGGATGAAAGAGTTCAGAACCATGGTAAGGGGAAGTGAAGAATGGGAAAGTAACATAAAAATTTCAGAAAAGGATTGGACAAAGTCAAGGAACATCACAAGATTTTGTGGCAATATTCATAGCAAGGCCAAGAACATTTAAAAAGAGTAAATAAGCATGTTGCTGAATATTTAACAAGCATGAATGAGTATAATAGAATAGTACTGAAAAAAATTACTTTGATATAAATCCAAAAAAATGTTAAATTACTGGCCCAAAAACTTAGGATACAAAAGGTTCAAAAATTATTGTTGAACTTAGAAATCCAAAAACACATAGGATCGAATCTAAATCTTGAAAACTTTTAGTGATATTACAGGCATATTTTGAGCAATTATATAGCCGAGAAGAAAGAGTGAAAAACCCAAATTAGAGGCAGGTAGGTTTCTAGTAGCAGTAAATGTAGTGTGCATAGAACAGGAAGAGGGTAGATGTTTGGAGAAAACTATAACAATAGAGGAGCTACAACTGGCAATGAAGCACAAGCATAAAACACCTGACATGGATGGAATTCCATTGAAACTTTAGAAACTGGAAGGGGAAAAAATTCTTATCTATTTGGGAGGAATTATCTAACAAAGTATTAAAAGTCAGGAAGTTTTCAGAAACATGGAGAATAGCAGTAATAGCAGTGATTCCCAAAGAGGGAAAGGACCCAGGTGACCTAGGTTTGTATCAACCAATATCAGTTCTTAACCCTGATTACAAAATCTTCATGACAATACTGATAACTATTTAGGATGTCAGTACTCCAAATGTGGTGAACAAATGACTGAAATATGGACTTACATATACTGAGTCTGCGATTGCTGTTTCACAGTATATCCCTTTTTCTATGCAGTATCGAGATCTTGGAATTCATATATATGTTTGGTGGGTTTCAGGGCTTGCCCTCCACAACAGGGGTGCGGGGGGGGGGGGGCTAGCACCCTACAAAAAAAATAAGTTTAAAGGAGAAGAGTGATGTTCAATAGTCACCCTTTTCTTGTACCTTTGGTCTTTTTTTTTTGGTAGGTTGAGACTCACCAATCTGAGCCTCTGTGTTTTAATAGGGAGCTGACAGAATTAGCAAAAAGGCTAGCCTAATATTTGTCTAACAAAATTTGCTTTGATCAGTGTAGTTTTAAAGTGGGGAGGCAAACATAACATTAATACAACATTAATAATATAATAACAAGCAGAGATAAGAAGAATTAAAATCTGAAAATTCATTCAATAAGGTTAGCTGGGCCTTTAAGATTAATGTAATGCACAGACTGGGATTTCTCAAGAAGGTGATTAAAGTCATTATCAGGGTGTGTGAAAGTGCTGGGGCATATATGAAAATAGTAGGTTCTCTATCAGAAGAATTACAGTTGACTAGGTGTACTGTGCATGGATGCCCACTCTCTCCACTACTTTTTGCTCTAGACACAAAGCTGCTGGCAACAAAACTCCACAATACATGGTTACATGTGGTATGGCAACCAGGTAAAGACAGCAGCATTTGCTGATGATGTTATATCATATATATATATAAATCCATACCAAGATGTGCTCAAACGTTTTGCATTATTGTGAAAATATGGTAATATAGCAGGATATAAAATAAACAAGAAAAAAGCAAAAGCCACAGTACTAAACTATTTCCATCATATAATCTAGTTAAGAAACACCCTTTTTTATGGGGCATGACAGACGGAAGCATTTACGAATTTGGGTGAAATAATAAGGTATCTCAATCAATGAAAGAGACAGAACAAAAAAATAATTCAGAAAATTAGACTCTGGAAGATGTTGTTTATGGATAAGGAAAGAAATACACTGGCCATTAAAAAGTTTCTTGAACCCTTAGTTTTACATACAGGGCAGGCATTCTTTACAGAACCAGAAGAGGAAATGTGAGATAGGATTCAGAATGAAACAACGTTTTTTGGATGGAAAAACACCTAGAGGATATACATTTAGCATGCCAATATCCCTTTCTCCTTGCCTATACTCTATCAATCCCTTGTAGGGATGGCAGTCTCTAACCTGCAGCCCAATCTTCTGCTTGACCTTATCCCCCTCTATTACCTCTCCCTTTATAGATGGCAACTTTGCTAATCTTCTCCAGTAATTTTCAGATGCTTATTTTTGGGTCTATATTAGATCAGCGAACGCTTAAACAAGCGAACACTGATTGATCGACCTTATTTTAGCAAAAGTTAAAAATATCGAAGCAACAGAAACTCAAATTTTTTCCTAGGGAAAGAATTTGGTTGTCCATTTCTGCTGCTTCGGTATTTTCAGTGCTGTGGTGGAAAGTTACGGGTCGGATTCAGGTAAGTGTGCGATTGTGTGAATGTGAGTGTTAGGGTGGGTCAGGTGAGTTAGGGTTAGGGCTCGGGTTAGGTATGTGTGCGATTGTGTGGACACGAGGTTTAGGGCGGATTTAGGTGAGTTAGGGTTAGGGAGCGGGTGAGGTGAGTGTGTGATAGTGACGGACCTTAGGGTTAGGGTTTGGGTGAAGGTAAGTGGATAGTTAGTGGTGTATGCATAGTTTAATGTAGGGTTAGGTGTCAGATTTTAGGTGTATGTGTGTGGATTTCTGTTTGTTTGGTGTGCTTGTGTTGTGTGTATGTGTTCTGGATCAGCGATTTTTTTCCCTAGGAAAAAATCGCTGATCTGACAGTTCGAGATTGTAAGCTTTCGCTTACATAAGGTTGATCAATCGGCATTCGCTTTTTTAAACGTTCACTGATCTAATATAGACCCTTATTTTCTATATCCCTAAGTGCAGTCATCCCTGTTGGCAAAATCTCCTTTCTCCATTCCCATGTTGGCTTAGTTCTTAGAATATTTTCCTTTTGAATATAATATTATGTATGGTTGTTGTTATTCCCCTTAAGGATTTGCATCCTAAATCCTACTCTCTCCATATTTCTCACCCTTCCATTTCATCTTCAACCCTCTCACTTTGATTTACAACCTACTGCTTCTGTTATGTATATGAGCCTTAACTATGTAGCGCTAAAGTATCCCTTAACATCAGGTAATCCTAAATCACCTTTGTGTATGAGAAGAAAGAATGAATGTTCTTGAGAAAAGACACCAGCATGAGGGAACCTAAGCCTGTGCTCTCATTAATAACCTTAATAATGACAGTAACCAAAAAAAGCAGTCACACACAATTGGAAAAAAAGTAAGAGCAGCCCATAACTAAGGAGGTAATAGAACTGATGGCCGAGATTAAAAGTACTGAACTGGCAACAGAGGAGAAGAGACGAGGGATGTAACATTGAAACAAATGGATATTGTGGGATCAGTTGATGACATGCCTAAAAAATTAAGAGTAGGGAAAGTGAAAAACTGCTATGATAAGCTAGATCTGTGCAATACCATGCTGAATAATTAGACTATATTACCATTGTCTAATGAGTTTTATTTATTGCAGCAAGAGGTTGAAAATAATGTAACTCTGGACAGACCATGATTATCTTGCAATCAGTCAGTCAAACATGTACTAGAAAATATTAAGAAGGTAATAGAATTGTTTCATGTGATCACTAGATTGGGTTATTCCTGGGTAGTTTAGCATTTGCGTAAATCTGTGACTAAAATGAAATTTAATGAAATTTTGGCAAGCTAGCCACTAATGAATTCAGTATGATGTTCACTATGCATGAGTTCACTATGCAGCTTGTACTGTGAAAATTTGCTATTCTAAATAAATGCTGTTGCTATTAAAGAAGTAAATGAATGTCTTGCTGTCAGAACCAACAAGATTACGTAAACTATAAATAACAGAAACACACAGACACACACACGCACACACACACACACACACACACACACACACACACACACACACACACACACACACACACACAATTCTTGACGTATTTACAATGAATCATAAGTGTTTAGTGGGGACTTCCAGTATGGAGTTTTGTCAGTAATGTAAACTAATTCCACAAAGCAATTTAAAATGTAATTGCTAAGTATCTTGCTTTTGTATCAAAGAGTTGTTAAAATGTCCTTCTCTTCGTTTAATTTAGGTATCATCCTATATTCTGACTTGCACTTGAAAACATATTTAAAATCTATAATATAACATAAAATCACTGTATTTTGTGGTATCTCTCTCTGTACATTTCTGCAGCCCAGAGAGGAGTTTTAGTCTGTATGGATTCATTTAATTATCCATCTTTACTAAGGTTTGAGTCTAGAATATGCTAAAACCGTGTAACTATCTAGTGTTTTTGATACAAGTGAGACCAGGCCACTATGAATCGATAGTATAGAGGGTATGCTTCTGCTATATTTGGATGGGAAAGTGCATTTGTAATATGCATACTATAAAATATAAGCTTTGTAACACAAAAATAGTGTTGATTACACTCAAAAATCTGCAAAAAATAACCCCAGTATAGCTCATTTCTTATGCAAAAAGCTCACTATTACAAGTATTTTTTTTTAGGGCCAGTAATCAGTGCAGTATGTATATTACAGTCTGCAAACTGTTGCACGTCAAGGTCATATTTTCATGTCCTGCTGCACCTGCCACTCTACCCCTGTGATGGTCTGGTGCCTAAGAGTTATCAGATCACTTTAGGAAGCATGCAATCACTATAATTTATAGGAATATTCCTACCCTCTGTCCCTCTATTGAACTTAGGCACCTGCATGAATATCACACTCGTCCCTTCCCAGTCTTGAGTAACTGACAAGAATGAAACCACAAAAGCCCTTGATATCATTAGATCCATACACTGGGTAGCACATGGGAATGAACAAGCATCTACAATAAAATTAATTTTACCAGCACTTTGGGCTTCTAGCTGCCTGTGCAATTGATTCATTCAGCAGATAAACGTATAACCTTCTCCATAACAGAAACCGTGTTTCTACCCAGTGAACTAAATTATTCCTTATTGAATGCCTCAACCGGCAATTGGGCACAAAAACTACCAGACTTCATAAACTTTAAGAATTTGAAATAAATTGTAAAAATGCCAGCAAGAGTAAAACACATATCATCCTGGCAAGCATCCCTGCCTGCAGTGCTAAGCTAAATGATACTCCACCCCCTTTTCCTTTACTCACATTTCTGTGACATTTCCCATATACACCAAACCAAACTAAATAAAAAATGATACCATCTTTAAGGATTTCCGAAATGGCAACTATACTGCCATAAACAGTCACCTTGTGTCAGCGAACTAAGACTGGATATAAGACACTCCCTCACCACCCAGTGGTGAATAATTTATGGATGTCTACAACACGTTAAATAATTACATTTGATAAATTAATCTTTGTGAAACATAAATGTAGTGAAGAATTCTGCAATTTGCCTAAACAGTGAGTTACAAAATCATCAACTTATTAAAACAGAGTACTATCAAACTTTAGCTAACTCAAAAACAAAGCTATGGTCAGCTCCACATAAAAATTCACTAAAAGAATAAAAAAAAGCTTTGTTCAAGGTAAACTTGCTGTCAGAACACCAGCTCTGTTGGCATGGAGTGATAAAATCCAATTTACAGTCCAGGCAACCTGAGATTGTTTAACAGCTTCAGCATCTAACAGAGCTGACATAGGAGTGTAGACATGGCAGTCCTGGGCAAATCGGTAGCCAGCCACTCTCTGTCACAATCTCTGAGAGAAAGGGTGATGATTCAAGTATGTGGCCCAGGTCAGGCTTTAGGCTCACCAAGCTACTGCCTGGTGGTAGCCTTTGGCATGGGTGTGCAGATACATGCACCCACACAGTCAAGGCATTCTGAGCCTATATGGTAATGTGGGTCACACATCCCCATACCTAGGGCCAGGTTTAGACCTGTAATGTTTAGACATTACAGTCTCCCCTCTTTGTCAGAATGCAGGCAGTAGCATAAAACACCTTCATGGCTGAATGAATGAATGAATGAATGAATGAATGAATGAATAAATGATGGCCCCTGTGGACAGCTTACGCCCTAACCCTTGGTTAAATTCCCAGGAAAGGGAATGAATGTGCTGTGTCCAATGGTTGACAGGCATAGAGGGAAAAAGTACATAAATACTAGCAGCAGCCTTTCAATCCCTAAATGACTTGGCCATCCAGCAGGATGGTTTGTCGCAAATAATTAACTGGTGCCAAAATCATGGACTGAAACTAAATGCATTATTGTATCCTTGGGGAAGTCATCTATCCCAGAGAACTACTACATTAACAATACTCCCCTAAAAGTTGGCCAAGTTGTTTCGGATTTGGAACCTTATGTGGACAGTGACCTAACTGGGAATTTTTATGTTGCCAAAAACGGCATAAGAACGAATGCTGTTTCAGCGACAAATAAACAGCGAACTCTACATACAGTGAAAGCTTGGCCATCGCGGTGACATTGCCCTTTACCCCACTGTAGTGCAATCTCAGAATTGGTATATTTAGTTAGGGGCAGTGGGGGGAGGGCAAAGCCCCCCACTTTGAATTGTTTTAAACTGTGTGTTGTGTCTTGTTGGTCTACCGATTTTTTTTCCCTAGGAAAAAAATTGGTGACCTGGCTTTTGCTGATTGTAGAATTCGCTGTTTATTTGTCGCTGAAATGCCATTCATTCTTATGCCGTTTCGGCAACATAATACAGACTAACCTAACTTTAGACCAACATGTGTCCATTGTTGTAAGAAAGTGCTTCTATATTTCACAGCTTATAAACAAAAGAATTGTGTCTAGATATAGGGATGTAATTCAGTGCCCCCCTTCTCAGTCCTCATTTGGCCAGTCATTGAATATAATGCCTCCTTTGGCATGTTTTCTGTCCAAACACATGCAATAACTGGAATGCCCACAGAGATACCTTACTAAAAGGATACAAAACCTAAACAACATGTCCTACATGGACTGACTCAAAGCCCTAACGCTATACTCTGTATCCTACAGACTGCTAAGAGGTGACCTCTGTCTGGCATACAAAGCATCCTCCGACCCAATACTGACTGATATGCTGCACATCAACAAATCAAATGGCATCAGAAATACTGGTCTAGGGATCTAAATCTCATCTAAAACATCAACAGAACAGGTATATTTTGCAGAGGATACTGCTGCGCTCGAACAGAATCCCCATCTTCATAAAACAAGATCTATGAGTGGGAAACAGAAAATTTACCCCAGGACTGCCCCCTGTACAAACTAATGGACAGAAACAGTTTCTAAATGCTTTATCCCATGGCTGAGTTCCCTCAAGTTATCTATGGTATGATCCCAGTTATACTCATTAGAGGTAAAATTATAATTATCGACCATGGGATGGGTAAGACCAATCTGTAACCAAATGGGATTGGTTAATTCAAGCACAAAAAGGGTAATTTGCTATGCTTAAAATGGCCCAAAAAAGGACAACTAGTCTAATATGCAGCTAGCCTCGAACTTAACTATGAACCTATAAACAATTTGCCATGAAGGCAGGTGACAGTAATAAGACCTTCTACAATCACATCTAAAAAATGAAGGGAAAGAAACAAGCAGAGCTGTAACTGGCTCATCTAATGCTTCACACCTATCCCTGATCTGGCACCCCACCCCTTCATCTCTTCAGATCAGAAAAAAAGGTCAGTGGTCCTTTAGTCTGGCACTTCCATCTTAAGATCTATAACTCACCTATACCCCCTTACCCCTCTCAGGAAAAAAAAAAACAGTCCTTTAGTCTGGTGCTCAGGTTTGCTACAGCAGATTACCACACGAGTCCCCCCTTTCTGTTCATTAATTAAATATACCAACTTTAAAACTGCATAATAGAGAGAAAAGGACATATTCCTCAATGCCAGTATTATAGCAATCTTGCGCTATTATCAATCATCCTGTGTCGACCATCCTGGACAGGCAGGATGCTGTCAATATTAGTAACTGTTGACCAAGTTAAGGTAAACCATGTATATATATATATATATATATATATATGAATATATATATATATATATATATATATATATATATATATATATATATATATATATATGAATATATATATATATATATATATATGAATATATATATATATATATATATATCTATGATATACTGTAGTGAATAGTCTGGACCCATGTAATCTAGCTGGGAAACCAAGGTGTTTTGGTAGTTGAAATAGAATACAAAGATTTACTGTGCAAACATTTACCCTTAGATACAGGGTCAGTGTGTACTTTACAGGCCCATACTCTTTGGATATAACACCCAGTGCTCCCTCTAGGTTTCACCCAAGTGGCAAGTCACAGCCACCTGCTTTTCTCTATGACCGGTGGGCAGGCAGCAACTGCTCAAGGCTATCCCCCCTCTCTCAGCTCTTCCAGCACGGTAGTGCACCGACCTCAATGGACCATTTGTTAGCACAGCCATATAAGAAATGAACAAAACATATTTGCAGATACAAGGATATGCAAAAAACCTATACATATTTATAGATACAAGAATATCCTACGGCATTTAGTTTAAAAAGCAGTTTACTGTGTCAAAACATGGATGAAAAATGGAATTATGCTTATCAGAGCTTTTTGGATAAGATATAGCCATGATGACTTGGATGACTTATGCTACAGGGACAGCAGCATATCATTAGATAGAGTCGTATGAAGACATTAGAAGAGGTAAGTGAGAGTAGTTGCAGGAAAGGGTACTATGGGATGAAGATACACAATTGGTGAGAGAGAAATGCAGAGGGAAGAGGAGTAAAAAGGAGGGAGGTGTGAGATATGCAAAGAGAAGAGAAAGGTAGGATGAATGAGAGGCAGTAAGTGAGAGGATGACAAGATGAGATAAGGAAAGATGAAATGGGGATAAAGAGGTATGAGAGAGCTCCAGGGATCATATAACATTTGCAGTGTGAGTGCAGTTGCACTTTGTTTGGGAGAAAGGGTGTTCCTTGAGCTGCTGTCTGAAATCTGAGTACTTTTGGACATCTCTGGTTGAAAGAGGAATAGAGAATGCATGGTCAGTGCAATGAAGAATTGTTTTTGCACTTAGTAGGGTGGGTTGAGAATGAGAAATACCTCTGAGATTATATGTTGGGGGTTTGGTGAAAAGCTTGAGTGAGGGGGAAGAGCCGGTCTCAGAAGAAAGGGCTTTATAAATTAGTGATCCTAATAGGAGATTGGCTCACAAATGTACAGGGGACCATTTAGCTTTGGTAAGAGTTTGGCAGTGGTGTTCATTAATGGGGGAGTTAGTAAAGAACTGGCAGATTTTATTGGACATGGTTTGTAAGATGTTATCATGTTTTTTTGAGGCTGTAGCTATTATGGATAGTCCATATTTGAGATGAGTTAAAGAGTATTCCTCTGCTTATGGCAGCTTTGACTGGCTTGGACAGAAAAGGCGATAGCTTCTTTGCTCAGAACAGTAACATGTTGATCTTTTTGCATGTGTTTTGAATGTGTAGTGGAAAGTTAAGAGATTGGTCTAGCCAAATGGCAAGGTATTTGAAGGATGTGACAGTTTCAGTTATGGTATTTTTGGGGGGGGGGGGGTTGTTTGGTTCCAAATAATATTGCATTTGTTTTTGAGGGATTGAGTATAAGTTTCTGGCCTATTAGCCATTGATTGAGGGTTTGGAGGTCAGTTTAGAACTGAGTTTGTATAACTGAGTGGGATTTGTTTGACCTCTGCATAAAGAATTAGAGGTATCTGAGGATGATCATATAGGAGTTTGTTGATAAATATGGAAAATAGCAGACGGTCTAAAGTGGAACCCTGGCAGACACCTTTCATAACAGGGGCTGTTTCAGAGGTGGTGGTGCCCTACCTTCACCTTGAAGGATCTATTGGTGAGAAATTCAATAAACCAATGTTTTGCATTGTCACAAATGCCTATTTCAGTTAATTTGTCAAATAATAAGTTATGGTCAATTACAGCAAAGGCTTTTGTGAGGTCAATAAAGGCAGCTCCTGTCAGATTCCCTTTGTCCATATATCGGATAGGATATCATCTGTGATGGAGTAGAGAGCTGTTATGGTGCTGTTTGCAGACCAGAATCTATGTTGCTTCCTGAATAGATAATAGTATTGATGTAAATAATCAGCAATTTGGTTGTAGATCATTTTTTCTAGTATTTTACCTAAAGTGGGAACTATTGAGATAGGATGGTATTATGAAGCAGTAGTTGGCTTGTGTCATTTTGGAATATGAGTGACTATTGCTGTTTTTCATAACTAAGGCATAATCTTATTAGTTATGCAGAGACTGTATTTGTGAGTGAGAGGGTGGAAGATGAAGACCTTACAAAGAAGGAACCAAGGGGCAAGGTTATCTGAGCTTGGAGGAATATCTATTTGTATTTAGTCAATTTGTGTTTCAGTCTCTTTTTGAAGTGGAACAGTGGAATGTCATGGGGGAGAGTGGCTGTTGCTGGGGTAGTTTTGTGTTGTTTTTAATGTGTGGCAGGTTGCTGAACTCTTTGAAGGAAGTCAGCACATCAGAGTTTGCTTGTTCTGGTGTAAGAGCTGTTCAGGGGAATAGAGTTCTGCTGATGATTTTAACACTAAAGTTAGGTCATCTGACTCATAGCCAGGACTTTATCCTTGAATACCACATTGCCAGGTTATGGTTACTTTCTCCTCAATTACACAATGCCACCCCACCCCACACAGCACAAACATAAAACACACACATATACACACACTCTTTTTTTCTCCTTGCAGCATAGAGCCTGAGCAGTACTGGATTTATAACTTTCAACATTGCATCTCCAAAGTCAGGGGCAGGGGCCCCTAAATTACGATTTAAAAATGTGACAACACTTTAATTAATGTGTATTTTCTGAAATCAAAGAAGCCTGCGATTTTTATTAACTGCTATTAATTTAATTAGTATTTTTTTTCTGTAAACCATGATATTTTTTACAAAGATTTCAAAAATTTTAGGAGTAGCTTGTCGAAATTCTGAATTAGAATATGTAACACTGCTAAAATCAGGGGAATTTTAAATCTATGGCTGGATTGTCGTCTTTATCTCCTTGTATTTGAAAGAAAAGGATCGCGGGGTTCATTTTCTTGTATTTTCAATAATTTCGTCGTTTTGCTTTCCGCACTGTATTTACATCCTCTTAAACATCCTATGTTGCGTTCGTGCAGTTTAATTCCTGCATTTTCCTCCAATTTGTACTTGGAATAGCTTGCGTTAGATTTCTGAGTCACTCTTCCTGAAATAGCGACACACAGAAGTGCGTATGTATTAATTTAGAAGTTACCCTGCAATGTGTGCAGCACACCTTGGTGATTAACCAAACTCCGTACAGAAAACGTCTTTTCCTTTCTTCGCAAATGCCATTAACTATGCTTTTCTATCATAAAGCAACACTTTACTAATATCACCTAGCAGACTTAACCTAGACTAATTTTATAAAACTTAACCAGCACCTGCTTCAAAAGATAAATTCATTAATCTGGAAAGCTGCATATACATATGAACACCACTTCATATGTCGCATCCCAGGATTAATTTACCAACAGCGAGACGAGTTCAAATTGCTACAAAACAAATAAAACAGTTGATGTACAATAGTATCTGGAGTTATAAAATGTTATTATTTTAGAAAGCTGGCTTGATTTGCAGTGATGATAGTACCCGAATGCCTTGAACCCGGTTTTGGGAGAGTCCGTGCCATCTTTTCCAGGCCGCTCCATCTGTTTCTTTTGTCAATGCCATTTAGAATCTTTCTGTCTGGATGTGAGAGAATGACTACAACGAGGAGATGCTTTTGGTACTACATACGTGCTGCGCGGACGTACACACACTCAAACACACACACTACAGCCAGGAATAAGCACTCTGGCGGATTGATTCCAGCTACTGGTACATTACTGTAGGTGAATGTATATGCGCGCGCGCGTGTCTCTGTGCTGAGGCTAAGACTGTCACTCATTCTCTGATCAGCGCGTGAACGCAGGCGGAGAGCAGCAAGCAAAATAATTCTACAAAAAAATCAAAGCACATCATCTTCATAAGAGAAATAATCGGCTCCTTCCTACTATAATGTTACAAACGAGGAATTTCGTCTGGACATTGATTTTGGTTGGCACTGCAGGTACCATATTCATTTTTTTCGGATTGCATTTTAAGTAATCTTTCCAATTTGCAAGCTAAACGTTGGATTTTGTTTCATTCAAAAACTTACGCACTGGAGATGGAATTTAGGTTGTGCCTTTCTTTTCCTTCACACGTTCGCTTATGAAATATTTTAATATTTAAAATGTTTAACATTCTCGTTGGATGATAAAATGATAGCACAAAATATATCTTACACTTGTTAACAGCGTTTTGGGGGGTTAGTGATAAAGGGGGTTATTCTTAAGTAATGTCTGGTACTGAATACTGATGGTTACGTTGCTGGATCTTAATAGTAAGGTGTTTCTGTTTGCGAAGAAAATTTGTTAATAGCCCTTATGGTGGGAGGTACTGGATTAAACGTTAAGATCAGAATGTAACTAGACACATTTACCACATCGTTCCTTTTTTTGTCATTTGTGGTTAGCACTGGACAGTTGTGGGTCTTGAATACAGTGTTTTTTGTTTTGGAACGTGTTTATGCATCTTATTCATATACAAAGCCAATGCAAGTGGAACATTTGGACCTGATATATGTTGTATGTTTCACAGTGTGCAAATATTGTACATAACAGGTGATGAAGTAAATGTTAAGTGTAATGGGGGTGGGGGAATGGGGTAAAAATGAAATAGTGCAGCGTTTGCTGTTGCCAGCTGGCGCATGGTTAATGATTATCTGCTTGGATTACCCAAGCCTGTTTCGTAATAATGTCATCATTTTTGTTTTTATTAAAAAGGGATGAATTGTAAAAGAATAATAATTGAGATCCTGGTTGGTTAAAATAATATGCTTTTATTGGATAATTTTTGCAGTGTAGTACCAAATGTTTAAATGCCCTACTGGTTGTTGTATCCCTTGCCAGTGTAGCAGTGCTTGTGTATAATCGAGATTTTTTCCCGTTGTAATAGGAATGAGTGGTGGTGGGGGTGAAACTAGTGAAAGAAGACGTGGTTTTGCAGTGGAGGGTACCATTTTGGCTTTCTTTTCTTGGCACAAATGCGCAGCGCTGCTGGCCGTGAGCTCAGCGTTAACGCTGTCGGTGCTCGTGCGAAGAACAGTTATCTCCCTGCTGTCCAATCAGGAATTGGCTCCCTGGGCGGGAATCCGTTAGAGGCTTATTCCAGGACGTAATTTGTGTTTCTTCTCGCTCTGAAATAGATGAAGTGTTGAAAGTGAGCGGAGAAGAAATTAAACCGTTCACTGCCAATGTAAACGCCACTATTATTTTTTTATCTCTCTGAAATGTGATGTGTGTGAGAGATTTCGTAGGCTGTTAACGACACTTCAACGTGTGTTGACTGTCTAGTTGCTATGGATGCGATTTTTGGAAACCTCTACTGACATTAAAAACTTAAGATGTCTTGTTATAACAGTAGTACCTTGAGGTAGAGTTATTCTTTTAATCATAGTTTAGCCCTTTCCCGAAAAAAAAGTGACAGCCGTCTTTATTTCCTTTTTTTCTTTTCTTTTACATCAGTTTAAAATGAAACGTGTTGTCATTAATAATGAGAGATTAGGTTGCATTTTGGGTCACAGAAATATTTTTAAGGGTTATATGAAGCGAATAACAGAGGAGCAAAGCCTACATGCTTATGAGAAAAAGAAACAAGTAATAAAATTGCGTAGATGCACTGTTGAATCGTGGTCCCGAATCATTGAACTCGACTTTATTCTAGAAACGCATAGATACTAGAGAACAGAAATCTGTCAGTTGTGGGGTGGGGTCCAGGAGTAAAAGACACTGAATTTTCGTGTGTGTCTGGAAACATATTCTGCCTGAAGAAGCTACTAATTCCTCCGCCCCCACTGTGCCTCACAATACCTACTGGAAGGTTTTCTGAACGTTGGATGGGAGGATAGCTGTCCCCACCACGGATTGTATTTTTTGATGAGTTGAAGAGATGCAGGGCACTCGCATGGACATCTGCTTATATGAAGCCATTTTAAAACACCACCAACTGCTTTTGAAGACACCCAACTGATCTGCAGTGTAGTTGAAGAAAAAATGGACTTGTTCAGACCAACGTCCATTGTCAACAAGTTTTGAGAAGTGTTTTAAAAATAAATATACTTTATTCCAGAATGGATGGGCAAAAATGTCATTGATCTTGGCGACAACTAAACAATTGGATTGCAGAATGCAGCCCTATAACTTTGGGTGTGTTCCTGTTAGTCTAGAGTAAAATGAGATTCTAAAAATACATTTCATGGCCTACGTTGGTATTGTGCAGTGTAAAAAGAGATTGGGTAAATGGTTGTAGTACATTTTACCCCTTTTTTAAAAATAAAATATTTTGGATTCGGAATGTCACAATGCATACTAAATGACTTAGCCAGTCCGTGAGTTTCTTTATAACTGGATAACTTAATGCTGAGAATGTGGAAACTGCACTTTTCTACTGATTTTTTTGTTTAGAACACTGCATTTCACCATGTCAGCAAAGTCCTTCCAACTTGTACAAGCTTGAAATGTGACATTTGTGTTAGTAGATTATTAAGAATAAAGTTTTATATCTGAATAGGATATTGTTAGCGCTTTAACTTTTGTACTAATGAAAGCATTTTATTTGTGTATTGTAGTGGGGTAGCTCAAATGTGACTGCTTTTAGCAGTTTGAAGTAATCTGCCATTTACACACATTTGCTATACATAGTAGTTTTGGTGATTTGGAAGTCTCCTGCATTGCAAGTGGTTGTCTTTCTGTCATCTGTAATACACTTTCATTATGTGTAACTGTTTGCATTTGAAACTTTTTTTAAGTTCATCACCTTAAAAACACTGCCCAGGATTAGTATGTCGTTTCAAGCATGAATCATTTCAAAGTCTCAACTTTGTTCAGGGACATTTTCTGTAAGAAATGCAGTATAACTTGAGATACTTATATTTAGGCTGCTTAAGACACTGAAGTGAATGATTCTTGCTTGGTCTTCCATTCTGTATTTGGCAGACATAAGCATGTAAACTGACCTATACGTAAGGGATCCTTGAAGTGCAGCTTGAGTGTATTAAATTGCTTTGAAATGCTGGACAGATATAAATCGTTAAGTAAACGGATTTAATTCAGATGGTCAGAATATAGTTCTTATCTTGGGGAAGTATTCTATAATGTGTTTCAGACTTCCACAGATTTAATATTGGTATCATTTTATTTCCATGTATTTTTTTCATAACTTATTACTTGCTATGTTCTAGTTTACTTAAAATTGTCTGCTTCTGATAGGCTTCAGAAGCATGTGTGTATGTTTAGAAAAATATGTATATAAACAAGTATACATCTATATCTATATATAAAATGCATGTATCTATATAGTTTTGAGGGTACTCACTTAAGCTGCTCATTAAGATAGTGCATATGTACTATCCATTTTCCGAAGTAGATAAGGTATTTTTCAGAGCTGTATTAAGACTAGAGAGGAAGAAGAGTGACACACATTTGTCTCCCTTTTTGGAATGAGTGAAAACATATGGATTACAGTATTTTCCTGTCAGTTTCCTTTTTTACATTTGTGAGTATTACATTTCTAAGGTGTTTGCCACTTTGCTTTAGGTGGGCGTGTCAGTTTCACAGAAGAGATGGCATAATCTAATACTGTGATGTAGTTTGGACTTTGATGCATTTCTGAACAGCACATTTTAAATGGTTCAGATTTGTTTTATGTTAAATGCTTTACTATTCTAGGTTTACAGTTTAACGTAAACCATGTATGTTGCAGTATTTATAAAATTAGTTGGGCAAGTGATTTTAGTGAAGCTGTATTCCGAGTCATCCAAACGACATCTATCTAAACACATTTTTGAAGTTGCATTTTTTTTTTGAGGGTGAGAATTATATACCTCAGGGCAGTATTAAAAATCTCTGAACTGAGGACAGAAGATATTTTGAATTATGTATTGACCTGAATGGAATGGATATAGTCAATATAATGGTAAGTGTCAATTTAAATGTCTACAGTAGCAGTAACACCTAGATATAATCCAGATCTTTTTAAAGAACAGGGATGGAGTTTAACAGACAATGTGAAATTAAACACTTTTGTATCACTGGTTGGTCTATGTGAAACGGTGATGTTGAAATCTATATACCATGCTGCTGTTGTGAGTCACAAGTAATTTTGCTGTTTTGTAATGTGTAGTTGCTACAATTTCTTTCTTGTTATTATTTTATAATAATGGATCACTGCAAAGCAGTTGTTCTGAGGAGCTGAAAACAAAACATACAACTGTCTCCTGGGAATTTTCCAAATACTTCGCAGTGATTGAAGCATGAGTGACAACCAGCATTCAAGTATGCCATTTGTAATCTGGGATGACATTCGTTTCAGCAGACTCCATACCTTTGCACTAGCTCAGTGCAAGTGCTTGTTGGTAAAATGTGCTGACTCATGGTGCAGGAAAGGAACATTGCTGCCCCTTACCTTTGAGGAATCAAAAGTTACTGCCAGTTAAGTAAAGGACTGGCTTACTGGGCTTGGAGGCACATAGCCTTGCCTTTTAGTGCTTCTCATGTTTTCCCACAGGCTAATGAATGAAATTGCTTTTGAGTCTTGACTGTGAGTGTATGCAGTTTTGTTGAAAGTTCAATGGCTTGTGAAAGCACGTTCACTTCACTGAGGCCATTGGGAGTTGGTAAGTTATTTTACCCCAATATACAGTGGCTACAGAGTTAATTATATTAAGTATGGGTGTGCAAGGGGCACAGCTTCATGCATCAGGGATATGTAATTAAACAGAGATTATCATACTGTGTGGTGCAGTGGCCTCAGAGTTGATTTTATTAAGGGGTGTAGGGGTGCAGCTGCATCAGGTGTGTGGGATAAACATAGAGTGTCATACTCTGTAGTGCAGTGACCTCAGAGTTGCTTATGCTAAGGGGGTAGAGGGGTGCAGCTGCATAAGCTATGTGGTGTAAATGGTGATTATCATACTGTGTGGTGCAATGGCCATAGAGTAGATTATACTAAGGGTGTGGGGGGGAGTGCAGCTTCTTGCATCAGGCATGTGGGATAGACAGAAATGATCATCCGCTGTAGTGTGGTGAGTTCTTTGTTTTAGGTGTGGGTGCAGGGGTTACAGCTTCCTGCATCATAGATGTAAAAATCAACACAGATTATGCTTTATGGTGCAGGGACCGTGACATTGATAGTACTAAGTTTGGAATTGGAAGGAGTGAAGGGGTGGGGGAAAGTAGAAATAATGCTTTTTTGAAAGTAGTCTTGTTTTTGGTAAGAGTACTTTTACATAGCTTTGTCTCTTACTCCCACTAGGTAGGGTTGGTTTTCTTACATTATCTGTGACAAGTGGCATTTTGACAGCTGTAATATGTAATCATCCTCCACTTCTCACTTTTTTGAGATCTAAAATATTAATCACTGCTCCCTTCCCCATCTGTAAAACGTTTAGTGTGTGCATATATATGTGTGTGTGTGTGTGTATATGTGCATGTGTGTATGTATGTGAATATATATATATATATATATATATATATATATATATATATACACACACACACACACACACTTTTAATATATATGTATATAATGTGCTCGTGTGTATGTATGTATATATATATATATATATATATATATATATATATATATATATATATATATATGTATGATGAAATACATGTGCACACAAACACATGCATGTACTCATGCTCACCACACACACACAAATCTATGCGACTCCCTGTTGACCACATAAGTCCTTCCTTTATCGGCTTGTTTGTCCAATTTCTCCAATTCTTTAGGCTGTGGGGGTAGTGGAATAAGAGTTGAGGATAACTGCTATTATCCTTCAGGTACTGAGGCAGTTCGTCTCACAGTAACCTGATTAACCCACACTCTAGGAATTTCAGTTCCACTGTAATATACATTTCAGTCCCATTGTAACATACATTTTCCATGAAAATGCCAATTCCCCAATTACACAAAATGCTGCTTGGTTGGTACATGCATATCTTTTCAGTTTGCTACCTGTTATTGGACCTATCATGCACTTGGTGTCATCCATGTAGTAGACCAGCTTGCCACCTCTTGGCAGGATGACTGAACTGACATTGGCATCTCCGTTCCATAATTTCTTGGCATCTCAGTTCCATAATTCCTGCCCAGCTCTCCTCCCTCAACCAGGTCACTGAGCTAGTCTTGGTTGTCTGGATCACAGTAAGTGCTTTATCACGTCTGTGCTACAAAGCTGGCTTGTTGGTCATCCTGTTACCAAAAAGTGTTTTCAGATTCAGTTTCATTTTAAACTAACTTAGCATATATATCGACTGCTCTCCAGTCTTGCCTCATCTATTTGGAGGTCCATTCCTCATGGAATTGAAGACTTCACTACCTTAAGACCTTCCTTTTATAGTTATCTTAGGCAAAAGGCCATAAGTAAGTGCAGGATACATCCAGCATGAGCTTGTCATTTTCATCCACAGAACCATTTTATTCCCAGTTGTAGGTTGTACACTGAGAGTTCATGGGTTTAAAGTTTGGTGTTATAGGCAAGATTGGTTGTAGCCTGTAGCATGTACAGTAATCAGCTCTGGTACTAGTGAGGTTTTCACCAGTGTGTCAAGACAGCTGGCTACTTATGTCTTTTTCTTTATTGCTGTGCATGGTTATATATGTTCTGCCTCCTAAAAGCTGTTAGTGAGAATCTATAATGTAGGTCATCTTGGCACTTGTGTGTGCTTTCCTGAGGGTAACCCTGACACTTCTTATGTAAGTACTCTTTTCAAGTGACTCATAATTGGTTAATTGTTTCCCCGTTTCCAAGATGTATGGTCTGTCATGCACAGTTTGATTCGATCCAACAACCTCTGCCTCTCAGGATGCTAGGATTACAGGCGTATGTCACATGCCCGGTTAAGGTTGTGTCTCTGTGAGGCCATTATGCAAAGCATGCCCTTTTTTAGCCTTACTTTACAACTGTTTCTTTCGGGGGTCACTTTTTTCCCCTTTTCCAGGATGTATAGTCTCTCACGCACAGTTTGATTTGATCCAACAACCTCTACCTCACAGGATGCTAACTGGCTAATTGTGCTGCTGATATGCCGTCTTGCTTCTGTATTAATAGCCTGATTAATCTGTCTTCATCTTTTGTTTAATGTTGTGGTTGTGTTTAATGGGATTCCCCTCGGGTCCCCACTTAAAATGGGCTTCACCTAACGAGGTTTACATATCCAGAAAATCAGTAACTAAAAGCATTTTTTTGCATTCTTCTTTCTTGTTCTTCATCTCACGAGTAAAGTTTTTGTCTCCTGCACTAGTGATGAACTTGGATCACTGAATTCATGAGTATTTAATGCAGTATTCAGGAATGTACCTGATTGTTAAAATTAAATCAGCATGTCTATAACTATATTTCTACCATGCCCCTTGGTCATGCTTGAAAATGGTTCATTTTTCACCACTGCACAGTTTCACTTATCTGGTTTACAAGAAATAATGTGTTCATGTGTTAAATGTATGAACTGCAAAATAGTACATTTATTAGTCTAGCTGAAGATGTAATAAGGTTTTAGTATGTTTATTTCATATCGGATGGAGATGGGTGTGACCTTCCCTATAAGCTTGTGCATTGTCTGTTACAGATACTTCAAACCACATATAACCCATATTACTGCACTGAGTTGTCAGCGTTACATTGACAGGATAAACACTTGTTTGCTATGCTGGCTTGAAGCCTGCTGTATGCATCATATAGGTTTTTCTTTATTTTCTTTTTTATTGAAAAAAGAACTACAAAATGAGTTAGCTGTCCTAATTTAACGTACACCCTTTAAATATTGGAATTCAGATCAGTCAGCATTGCTTGCATTAAGCATGAGTTACTGGGTTTATGGATTTTAATCTCTTAGCATATTCATTATGCTTTTTCACCAGAATGTTCCATGAAGGGGAAAATGCAGGAAATACGTTAAGGATTAACCTGAAAACAGCATTATGAGCTGTTTTAATACTCAGATTTTGTTTACATCAGGCGGGGACTGCCAGTGCTTTGTAATGACTCTTCGTGTGTACATTTTGTTTCATTTGATAGTTTCATTAAAGTATAACAGTGTGTGTGGGGGTACAGCGTGGGAAAAAGTTCAAACACAGCAGATGGTTTTGAAGATGTGAAGACTGTCGTTGTTAAGGACATTTTTTCAGACATAGATTTAGGGGACCACCATGACAGGAAACAAAAAAATACCATGTCTTAAAATTCTATATTACTGATGCTTTGCAGTACTGTTGAGGGTTATTGTTAGCTTATTTTTATTTCTATTGCAGAATTGTTTGATGGAGCAGCCTTACTAAAGTTTCTTTTAATTATCACAATGTAGATAGCATGTATACCCACATGACAGCATTGGAGTCAGAAGGTGAAAATAAACACATTGTATTTTGAAATTCTTTGTGTTGCTAATGCTCTTGCATATGTAGTAGTTTTGAAATTTGCTGTGCCCCAAAGTGGTCTGGTGGAGATGTATGTCATGCTGATGTGATTTTGGTTTTTATTGGAGGCTTTTTTTCCTATAACATACTTTGCCCCCCAAAATTACATGTACTATACCCTTTCCTTGGGAACTATTTTCTTTTCAGTAAAGAGTGGTAATATTCTTCATTACTATTTTTGTTTTTGAATATTACATGCCTCTCAATATGTGTTTTATGTATTAGTATTTACTAATCGAGTGGTTGGGCTGGTGCTGCAAGACCCTTTTTGGATAGTACCCATGTCATATGGTAAAGGCAGAAATGTCAAGAGTAGTAACTAGATACAGTTATTATTTTATGGTAGTTTAGTGCTTCCTTAGATTTGTACTTTTTGCGATGTATTGAGCAGGCTTTTATGGGTGTGTTCCTGTTGCAGGTACAGTAAGGTGGCTGAACGAGATGTTTTTGTGAATGCCCAAGAATTACTTAGCTGAAGAAGCACACTGGACGTAATTGTGCCATAGATGATTGATGATTATGTTTTTGTTAAAAAAGGGGAGGGCAGTATACTGGCTGTTTCTGTTTTGCCAGACCCATAGCATAGTACCCAGATTTCCTATATGAGACATTAGCATAGTATTCTTCTGGTAACTACTTGTTCTGGTTAAATTAACAACATTCTTCTAGCTTTTAGCTATCAGTGATCACTGGCTACCTTACTTGCTGCCTAGCATTTCCCTTTGTCTTGGTTTGTTGTACTTAGTGTTAGCGGTACCCAGGAGTGACACTTTGCCAGTTGAGCCCATCTCTTTGGTGGTAGCCTATAGGCGTACAAGGATCTTGAATAACCTCACACCTGCAGGTGGCACTTGATAACATGAGGCCATACATTTTATACTATTACTTCCTTCTGTTACATGCTAGGCAACACTTCAAGGGTTAGATGTGCATTTGGAAGACTGAGAGGGAAATCCTGCCTTTGCCTCATGATCCTGCCTTCACATGCTGTATGGTTGCCAGTCTGTTATAGGGACTTATGTTATAAAGCATGACACCCCCCCATACATCCCTGCTCACATGCATCCCTTGCCCAAATAGATGCAGGCGAGCATTAACATCATTATTCCTTCTTCTCCTGACTGACCTCTCTAGTACCCTAGCTACTAGTCAAAGCTGATGTGCCACTGAACTGACTTTTACGGGCATTTTCAGTGTAGAGGATACATTGTCTTGTCCTGAAGGTATAGATGGTTGTACATTTGTGTCCTTTCAGTAGCATCTATTTGTAGAACACTAAAACAGATGCTGTTCAAGTAAGTGGATGTTAGTGAAGAATTGATGTGTGAGATGAGAAGTACAAAAGTCAAAAGCACAACAATTAGATATTCTTATTTCAGTGATGGAATTAGAGTTAAAAAAGAGCTTTTGGGAAGGAACTCAAATGGAAGAATGAAGCTCCATTTTACATTTATAAAAACTGAGAACATGGATGCTTTCAATGTTTGTGTGATGTGTTGAATTAGACTTATGTATAGGAAATGAAATATAACAACTGTCGTGAATACTGTACAGAACCCTAGCAGTGGTATCTTGCATGACTAGATACTGATTTATTTACATACTTGGTTAGCTTTACAGAATAATGTCATATTCGGAGAAGTACGCAGGCTGTGTCAGTAATGTTTGCTTCAAATGAAGCACCAGTAGTTTTCAAGACTAAAGCTAAGAAGTATTTAAAGCAAATGAATAGCTTAGATAACACTAAGACGCAACAGTAGCCAGCAGAATGGGGAATACTGTGGTAATTTTTTAAAGCATAATAAGACTGGCACTTGTATTGATCTACAAGATCTGCACAAAGGGATTAAAAAAGAGCATTAAATGATGGTTGTGATTGAGGCTGTGGTCTCAGGTGTACCAGATGTCTAGCTCTTCTTGGTACAAGATTCAAACAGTAGATTTTGTCAGTAAAACTCAATAAGAAAAGCTTAAAGCTGCGTACATTAATGTCACCAGCAAGATGTTGATTCTTGAGACTATTAGTATCTTGGTATTTTAGAAGAGTAGTTACACATATGACTGAAAGGTTAGAAGACATCAGGAACTTAACTGTTGAGCTACTAGGGTGGAGTTTGGTTAAAGCTGAAAAATAGACTGAAGTAGCTACTGAAGAGACTAAGTGTAGTTTTAATTGAATTACAAGATGAGAGACAACTAAAATATTGGGACTGAAGCTAGAAACTGAAAAATATATATGTATATGTGTGTGTGTGTGTGTGTGTGTGTGTGTGTGTGTGTGTGTGTGTGTGTGTATGTGTGTATATATATATATATATATATATATATATATATATATATATATATACACATACATGCATGGCATATGTTGGTAACTAAAATGTTAACTGTTGCTTACAGGATAACTGTTGCTTAGACAGCTATTGGAACAAAATGTAGCATGAGAATAGAGCTGTTAACAAGTAAAGAGTTTTGAGATTGGTATGTGGGAGTTTGGCATAAAGGTTAAGGTGTTTACCTTACAAGCACAAGGTGCAGGGTTTGATTTCTCACATGGGGTAATTAGCTATGCTTAAAATGGCCACAAGGGTAATTAGTCTAGTACTAATCTATGAACCTATGGTAGTGCTTTAGTTTTTGCCCCCTTTGGTATGTACCTAACCAGGCATGTCCAACAATTGGAATGTCCACAGAGCTTCCTCAATAAAAGAATACAGGGCGCAAGTAAAATGTCCGATGCAGACAGCCTCAAGGCCCTGTCCCTGTCCCTGTAATCTGTCTCTTACAGGCTTTTGAGGGGAGATCTATGTCGGCATACAGGGCATTATCAGACCACTCTCTGATGGACCTCCTGCATATCCAGAAAACAAACAACAATAGAATTACCTGTTCTAAAGACTTAAACCTTGCCTGTGATATAAATAGGACCTGCTGGAGAGATAGGTATGTATCCCAGAGACTACCCCGTCTATGGAACAGGCTTCCCATCCATGTGAAGCAGAGTTCCTCCCTAACCCAATTCAAGTGCATCTTGTATGCATCTTGTACAACTGGATGGGAAACCGGAAATTCATCCCTGGTTTGGCACCTATGTCACACCTAGCCTTTGCAAAGTGTCAGTTCTGCTTGTGGGTTAAGCTGTCATTCCTTTTCCCAGAATGAGAAATTTGGCATAGACTGTTCATTCCTGCCCTCCATGGCTGGCTTCTTCAGTTCCTTGTGGCCTGTCATAAGACCTAGGTAATTTGAGCACAGTCAAAGAGTTGTGTTTCTGTGCCACAGATTCAGTTGTGCTCAAAAGAGATACATTAATTTTTGAGAGAGTTGTTAGCAGTATTTGGATGTGGAATGTTCTGTGAATATTAGTGGAAACAAGCACAAGTAGAGACAGACTTTATAAAAACTCCTACAACACATGTAGACAAAGACTTTTTACAGGGCACCTACACAATTACAGAATACGTTTAATTTTCAAAAGTGTGACATAATAGTGAAATATAGATCAGGTAAAGAACTGCATACAGTAGTTATGTTGATTAGAGCACATTTACCAAAGCAGGAAGATTTTCTAGAAGTAGTAAACATTATTTGCATGACACCTCAGTTGCTAACCATTTGGAATTAAGTAACAACCAAAACTGAGACCAAAATTACGAAAGACCCCTAACTGGAAAACCAGAGGTCCAGATGTAGTACCCAACTTATGGCTAAAGTTATTAGCATCTTTGAACAGTGATTTAGGCCTGAGTAAAATAATTTATATACATATTCCAAACAGACATCAGTCTAATTAACAACATGAAAAAAACATAGTTCTCCTTAAGATTGAACCTGCAAGTCATTCTAAGAACTATAGACCAATAACATGCCTTTCAATAAAATATAGACATATATACTGAAACTGATGCAGAAAGAGTGACATAACAACTATTAAAACATTGAAATCAAAAAGAAATGTAATAAAAGAAAATCACAGGCATGACAGAGAGCAGTAGAAAGGGGCAGAACCTGAGTATGGCATGGATGGATTAC
>NC_056741.1:1473781773-1473911773 GCF_019279795.1 Protopterus annectens
GGCGCCATAGTGGAAAGTGCATCGGACACGGATATCCTTCAGAAGGGACTCACGGAAACAGATAGCTGGTGCCAGAGCCATGGCCTGAAGTTAAACGCCAAAAATGTATAGTCATAAAAACAAGGTAACCCCAAGCTACCATATAGGTGGCAATCCACTAAGCACAGAAGAGGTTATCAGGGACCTGGGGACCCAGGTTGACAGTGGCCTTTCTTTGACACTCACATTGCTAAAGTGGTAGAAAGACCTTCTACATTGCCCACCTGATCATGAAGGGATTCACATCCAGATCTAGTGAGGTCATTGTTCCCCTGTACTCTTCACTTATCAGACCAATGATCGTGTATCTCACCCGACATCTGCAGCAATTGGAGAGACCCCAAAAGTTCCTCACCAAAAGGATAAAGGGACTCCAAAATCTGTCATATGCTGCCAGATTGAAGAAACTCCAGCTCTATTCAGTCGCATACCGCCTGCTCAGAGGTGACATGTGCCTGACATACAAGGCCATGTCCAACCCGAATTAATGGACATGCTCCACCTCAAAAATCCAAATCCACCAAAACCACTAGAGCAAGCACGGATATAAATAGGACGTGCTGGAGGGATAGATTTATCACTCAGAGACTCCCTATGCTGTGGAATAAAATCCCGGACCATGTGAGGCAGAGCACCTCGCTGACTCTGTTCAAGAGAAATCTAGACCTGTGGATGGGAGATCGTAGGTTTACCCCAGGAATCATCTCTGTGTCACTGCTGGACAGAGGCACAACAAACTAATGGGCACAGTATTTTTCATATAAGCTTATAAATGCCTTAGGGCAGATAGCCTAGTATAAACCTATGAACCTATGAACCTAAGTGTAGAAAACTGCTGGAACAACCATGTGTTGATAAATATTTCAGATGTGAATGGCTAAAGAGAAGTGGATTTAAACAAAAAGATGAAGGCTAATTATGGCAGCTAAATTTAGTGGATTGGATACACAGTTTAGAGTCTATAGAAAAATGGGAGCTATATACAGATGTAGTTTTTTGTAGTACAGAACTAGAAACGGTTGCGCATCATGTTGCATATTGTTATATACTTATGCTGAGGATGTGTATCCTAAAAAACACAGTAATATCCCCAAACTGTTTCATTTCAGATTGTGCAAACACTACAACATATAGGCAGCTAAGAAGCATTGGAAACATAAACCACAATGAATTACTGAAAACGAAGAAGTTCTGATCATATCTTAGTACCATCAGTCAGGAAACTAGAAGCAAAAAAAAACAGATACTGTGGTCCAAGAAAAAGAAAAAAAAAGACAAAAGTGACCGTAATCGTTATATGGAAAGGCCTAAATTTATAAAATACCAGGATATGCAAGCAGAAAGTAGAGTAATATGGAGTTAAGATACTCACATAATAGTATCTGTAGAGAAACAGGCCTGATTAAAAAAAACAAAAAAACAAGCATAGTTAAATATGCTACCAGTATATATTATTCCACATGAACCTCAGAAAGAGAAAATTAGCCAAGATTTTGACAAGCTATCACCATAACTCTTCTGCTCTGCTATTTGAAATATATTTATTACAGCAATGATATATTTTAAGATATCCTAAGTACTTCTCTCCTGTAGGATTATCATCTTAACACCACTTTAAAAGATATTATTTGGAAACAGTATTATATAGCAACATTTTTTCTGTCATTATTTTATCAAAAATATTTGTGCTTGTAACCTCAAAGTGAATAATCTGAAAGCTAATTCACAGGACTTGTCATTAAAAAAAAGAACTATAGTTAGTTCTTACAAATGTACAAGAACTTTCAATAAAAATTGATAAAATGGATAACAGGCTGGATGATTTTAAAGAAAATGTACAAAACAAATGGAACAACAACATGAAATAATAAAACAACAAAAAACTCAGGTCTCGAGAATGGAAAATGCTTTAAATGATATAGAGGGAAGGATGTCGGAAGGTGAACATACTATAGACTTGCTATTAAAGCAAAGTACTTTACTATTAAAACAAAATTGATGATCTAGAAAAGAGATCAAGAAGAAATAATATTCGAAGTATGGATTACCAGATAATACAGAAGGTGACAGTATGGTGAACTTTCTTACATCTTGGCTTCCAAAAACTTTAAACTTACCTGAGTCCTTGCCTTTTGGTATCAAAAGAGCGCATAGATTTTTGGTTGTTCCTTTGTCAAAGAAAAATTTTCATCCAAGGTCCATAATTGTTAGATTCATCTCTAGTCAGGGCAAAGAACTAATTTTAAAAATAGTGTGGACTAATTATCCAGTTAAAATAAATGACAACATAGTAATATTTGGCAATGGCAATTCTACATCAGTAATGACAAAAAGTAACAAATTTCTACCTTTGGTAAAAGAAGTAAAAAGAAAAGACAGATTAAAGTACATTTGTTGCTTCCTGCTAGGCTTAATATATTTCTTCCAGGTGATATCAAAATATTTGAAAGTCTAGAAACAGCTATGACTTTTTTAAAGACAAATAAAATCCTTGGCCAAATAGAAGAAATGGATTGGAATAATAGTTCTTTAAAAAGACATGCAGAAAAAAATGGATGGAAAGTGAATGAGAAAATGAATAAACGACTTAGTATTAAATTCATTATATAAATTCATATTGCATAAATACAAGTTAGTTGTTACTGTTGTCTTTGATAGGCATTGTCTAATTCAAATCAAATTTGAAAAGAAGGGGAAACATGGATACATACATGTAAAAAAGTAATTATGTTGTAGTTATTCATTTAAACTTATACAGTTCATCAATATAAAAATTATCTATCGAAATCTAGGAATTATATCTGTTATTATAAAAAACGTTTGTAAAATGACAACACTTCCATTACTGAGAAGTGAATAGTGTTTCTGTAATTATATGCTAGCTGTTTATAAGCTTGATAAACTTAATCTGCTATTTAAGTAATAAAAATGACTTGGGTTAAATTAAATATAGGTAATGAATATGATTTTAAGCATTGTTAGCTAAAATACATGCATGCAGCTGTATATGTTTTACAGTAAATAAACTGTTAAGACTAGTTGAAATTGTGTTAATCAGAGCTCTTTCTGTTCCTTCTTATATTCATTTTATGTATTCTTTTTTTGCTTTATGTAGAGTTAAAGTGCTTTGTTTAAGATTTAAGGTTATTTTGGATTGATTGTTATTTGTCATGCTATGAAAGTTTGATATATTGTGGAACCGAGTAGTTTGCGAAACACTGGCAATTTCTTTAGCTTGTTATGTGATATGAGAGTGTTTCGATAGAGTAGGGAAGCTTGTATTCTATTCTAACGCTGTGCTTCTTGTTAGGATTCTTTCTTTTCTAATATGGATTTGTGTTTCTGTTTTTCCTTTTGTTGGGATTGGGAGAGATGAGGTTTGGAAGTGAATGAGGTGGGTGAACAGACCTGTTTTTGTGGAGATTTGAGCTTTTGGGATTGGAATTGTAAATATATTGACTGGATCTGGCGAGATGTATGTGGTGGGAAGCTTACTAGGCAGAACTCGTGCGCCATTAGGTAGTTATTCCCTTCTACAAATTTTTTTTAACTTACATTTTCTGACAAGGTTGTCAGATCGGTGTTCACTCTGTCTGTTAGGGAGGGGACATTGAGAGGAAAAGAGGAAAGACATTTTAATGACTTCTGGTGGGAAAGTTTAAAGGTTAAATTAAAGTACGATTGTGTACATAAACACATTCTTGAAAGAAAATGGATATGTTGAATTATTATTCACTGTCAGTAAAGCAATTAGAATATTTTATTTATTTAAATTTATAAACTGTAAAACGGTCTGCTTTTTTAGAAGATTAATCCTTGGAAAATATAGCTTCATATGCAGTGTTAAAGAATAAGTAGTGAGTATATTCCTTTTTTCAGTATGATATGATGCACAGGTGAAAGCTGCCCTCTCCAAAGCAAAAAACACAGCATCTATGGGACCAGATGGTGTCCCAGGCTGTGTCTTACATGAGCTCCAAGAAGAACTGAACCCTCACATTAAGTCACTGTTCAAACTTAGCCTTACTACAGGATATGTACCCAAAGAATGGCATACAGCTACAGTGGTCCCACTCCACAAAGGTGGTGCCACAACGGACTCCGGGAACTATCGCCCCATAAGCCTGACTAGTCTGATCTGTAAAGCTATGGAGCATATTATCATGGAACTCATAAACAAAGACATTGGGAGCCTTTAGACACTGGACCCTACCCAATTCGGCTTTGTTAAGGGCAGATCTTGCCTCTTAAACCTAGTTGATTTCTTTGAAACAGTTACAAAAGCCATAGATGAGGGCAAGGTAGTCCACACTCGCAAAAGCCTTCGACACAATACCCCACTCGGGTATCATAAATAAGCTTACCAGCTTAAATATCAACCCCTATATCACAAGATGGGTTGCAAACTGGCTCAGAGATAGAACCCACATGGTCAGAATCGCAGGTGCCATGTCCGAATCCAAACCAGTTACAAGTGGCGTCCCACAGGGCTCAGTTCTGGGACCTCTCTTGTTCAGTATATACTTCTCTGAGGTTCAGGCTAACACAGGGGGATTATGGCTGACAAATTTCGCAGATGACTGCAAACTGGGGGCCATAATCGAATCTCCAGCTGACACACGCATCCTCCAAAAGGGTCTCACAGAGACGGATGCTTGGTGCCAGAGCCACGGCCTCAAGCTAAATGCTAAAAAGTGCATAGTCATCTCCTTTGGGAAAAACAAGGTGCCCACAAATTACCACATAGGTGGTAATCCATTAAGTACGGAAGAAGTAATTAGAGATTTGGGGACCAACGTAGATAGTAATCTCTCCATTGATAATCACGTTGCCAAAGTGGTTAGAAAGACCTTCTATATAGCTCACCTTATCATGAAAGGGTTTGCATCTAGATCAAGAGAGGTCATTGTGCCCCTTTACTCGTCACTCATCAGGCCCATAATTGAATACAATGCCCTTTGGGATGTACCTTACCCGACACCTGCAGCAACTGGAGAGACCCCAAAAGTACCTCACCAAGAGGATCATGTGCTACAAACAGATGTCCTATGCAGCTCGACTAAAGAAACTCCAGCTCTACTCAGTTGCTTACCGCCTACTCAGAGGCGATCTATGCCTGACGTACAAAGCCATGTCAAATCCAGAATTAATGGATATGCTCCACCTCAAAAAATCCAAGTCCCTTAGAGCTACATGCTCCAGGGAGCTAAACCTCAGCACAAAAATAAATAGGACATGCTGGAGGGACAGATTCATTTCCCAGAGGCTTCCCTCACTCTGGAATAGAATCCCAATTCATGTTAGACATAGCCCCTCGTTGACCCTCTTCAAGCAAAATTTGGACGCGTGGATGGGAAAATGCAAATTCACCCCTGGGATCTCCCCAGTGTCCCTGCTAGACAGAGGCACAGTAAACTAATCTTAAAAGGATACCTTCTGTGACCTACTTTACAGAGGCACAGTAGGCTAATCTAATAGGGAGGCGGAAGCCAAATACACTCTGGCTAGGCTTATAAATGCCCTAGGGCAGATAGACTAGTATCTACCTATGAACCTATGAACCTACCTATATCAACATGTTAAACCCAAACTTATTTTAGATAAGGCGTTCTATAGATAATGCACAGGGATTATTAAAACATTATTAAAATGTGAAATAAATATATTATGCATTAGTTATGTGAAGAAGTTTTAAAAATACAATACACTCTTTACTCAAATGATTAATCAAACATGTGATGGCTGTTTTATTCTGTTATATTGATAGTTGATTAATTGGGTCTTTATTAAATTTATACATTAAATGGTATATTTTTTATTTAAAGTAGTTCTACAAAATATGTATTGTTTGAAGTATTAAAGTCATATGTATAGCATAAAAGTATAATTTAAAAATGAATGTTTACAGAATGAATATATAACTGTTGAATTAAATGAATGTTCATAGATCATAAGGTATGTGTATTTTGATTTAGAAAATGGATGATTTATAATTGTGTTATATTGTGATTAAATTAAAACATAGTAATTAATATAGAAACTTGGAAATGTAATCAGATGAGTCTGTTAATAATGTCTGTTAATAATGTCATTAGTTCTAGGATAATTTAATATTCTGAATGATGATTCCTGACATGCAATTGTTGAGCAGTTAACAGAACTTAATAATATATTTCATGATAACATTAATTAACCTTTTAAATAATTTAAATTTTCAGATAGTAGCAGAGGAAAGTTTGTTTTTGATTGTGGAGGTTAGAGGGTACGTTTGAGTAGAGATACTGTTCAAACTAGGAGTATTAAGCTCCAGGGATGGAGAAAGATATATATATATTAAGTCTGTGTTTAGTATCTCATAATATAATTGTATTTCATTTGGTCTCTAACTATTATTAATAGAAAAGGTTCAACTGACAAATTTGAAAATAGTATATTGAGATGTATTTATAAACAACTCAGGTTTATAAAAGTGGTACATTATTTATGGTAAATAAATGAGTAGGTGAACTTTCAGTATAATATGACATATATGAAGTGTTGTCTCCATTAATTTTAATAGATTGAACAATGGCTGTAAGAGGGGTAATTTAAATAAATACTTAAAGATGTTTAATGCTCAAGTTATATTTTTACAATAAACACATTTAATATAAGAGGATGTTGATAAACTTAGTACAGATTATTACTCTGTACTTACTAGATCCCATTACAAACAGAAGAGAAGAGGTGTAGCAATGTTATGGAATAATTCCATGTCAATATCTAGATTCTTAAGTGTATATAATGATAAGAAAGGCATCTTTGTCTAGTGACTCTAGAAATAAAAGGGAATATATACCTTAATTAATGTTTATTGGATTTTTTTTGCAGTAGGAGCAAAAGTTGTTAAGCATCAACTTGAAGAGAACTTGAAGAGAAAATACAGTTTCTGAATGAAGTATTGTTCTAGCCGGTGACTTTAACTGTATATTGAGTGATAAAGATATGTCATCAGTAAGCATAGAAAACCGTATCAACTACAGTTTAATTGTCTTTATGGATGTGTTTAATATCAAGGACATAAATGAATGTTCAGAATTAAGTTAATTATTTTTTATGCATTTTTCACATATATATGGTACACAATCTAGAATAAATAGAGTGTATGTGTGAAGTGATACAACAACAAGTTAGATAAAGTTAAAGCATTTTCTTGTCCCCTGTCAGATCATAATGCCATTACATCTGACATCATGATAAATACTAATAATAATATTTCTGGCAATTGAATACCAACATATATAACTAATCTAAAAGAATTTAATAATTTTTTAATAAAGAAATTCAGATTTTTGTAGATATAAATAGTGTAGAAGGTACATCATAAGTATTTGTATGGGTTTCTTTAAAAGCATATTTATATGGTAAAACTATATGCTGGTATATAAATAAGAAAAAAAACAATGGGATAAGGAATTAGTAGACTTGCAAGGAAAAGTAGATATACTTAAATTAGATATACAAAAAGGTAATACAAGTTTAATAGAATAACTTGATAGGTTAAATAAAAATATTTAGAAATACTACAACATAACGCCATGATAAATCTAGAAAAGGTTAAGATGAACTCTTATTCCTTGAATCGTAAGTGCCAACATAAACTAGTGATTAGACCAAAGATGATTATTACGTCTAATGATATTCCAGAAGTGTATATTCCAAGCAGTAAAAAGAAGGCTACAGAGTTAGATGATATATTAGAGACATTTAGAATTCACTTTAGTAAAATGAATCAGTATAATCCAGGAGTAGTACCACAAGATATAATTAACCCCTTTTTAAACAAATATTAAAAAATAAACTGTCGAAAGGTAAGATAAAATTAATTGACAAACCTATTTTAATGACTGAACTTAAAATTCAAATTAATAAACTAAAACTAAATAAACCTCCTGGAATTTATGGTATTTTAACAAAATTATATAAATTAATGCATAAAGAAGCTTTGGTAGTACTGCTGAAAGTATATTTATTAGTAAAAAGATTATCAAATTTTCCCCAGTCTTGGAAATATACTTTAATTTCTCCTATTTTTAAAAGCTGATAAAGATGCAACAGAATGCTATTCCTATAGACCAATTTTATTATTAAACATCGACTATAAAATATTTATGGCAGTATATGCTAATAGAATTAAACTATTTCTTCACGTGTTGATAAATGAGGATCAAACTGGTTTCATAATGAATATAAATTCTTATGATAATATAACAAAAATAATTAAAATAATAAATTACGTTAATACTACAAATGGAAATTTGACTTTGGTGAGCAGCTTTGATTTGGTTCATTGGGACTATTTGCTGTCTGTTTTGGAGGAGTATAGTTTTTTGAATAATTGTACGCATCTTATTAAACTACTTTATGAGAAATCTTTTGCTTCTATAAAAATTGGTTCATACACTTCCAAATCGATCACAATTATAAAGGTACTATACAGGGATGCCCTCTACCACCATTATTATTTGCTTTAGTCATGGAACCATTTGCAAACTATATTAGGTTAAATATGAATATAAAAGGTATTCAAATAAATAATAATTTAAATAGTAAAGTACAGCTTTTTGCTAATGATATACTAACATTGAATGATTGTAAGTATTCTCTTCATGCTTTAAGTCAGTATGAATCTTTGAGGATATGTCTTGACTTAGTTTTAATGATAATAAAACTAAGATTCTACTTATAAATTGTAATGCATATAAAATAGACAAGAAATTCTCCAAATATGTTGTAGATGACAAAAAATTAAATATATATAAGTTATCTTAACAGACAATATCAAAGATATAACACTTAATTATACTAATAGTTTAGGTAACATAAAATGTCATTAATAAATGGAATAAGCTGATTTTTTACAGTGGAAGAGAGACTGTCTTTAATTAAAATGATTATTCTTCCAAAATGTTATATATAATACAATATATATACCGTTCCCTTCCTAAGGATTGCGTAAGACAGTTTAATTCTATGATTTTGAACTTTCTCTGGTTTCCTAATAACCCCAGGTTGGCTTTAAATCATCATATAAGAGATTGGACGGCAGGAGGTATAGGTTTATCTGATCTGGAAATGTATGCTTTATCGTCAGTTATCAAGACAGTCATTTTATGGTTAAGTTCTAACTACTCTGCTAAATGGAAAAAAATGGTTAAATTCAAACTATTCAGTAACAGTACAGCATAAAATATTAAGTAGTAGTAATAATAATTTCCATTGGTTGATAAGATAATGTATCTCAGGAAATAAAAATAAACCAGTAAGCTCCTGTTATGTGACTAGTATGCTAACTATATTCAGACATTTTATATATAATAATTGAGAATATAAAGTGCCCCGCGGTGGTGGTGCTGCGGTAGCGTTGTCGCCTCACAGTAAGACGCTGTCCGGTTCGATTCTCAACTAGAGCGTCTTCTGCGTGGAGACATGCGTGAATGGGCATACCTTCGTTGAAGGTTGTGCGTCAGGCCTGGTAACTCGGCACGTAAAAATCAACTACCAATCATTAGCGGACCGGAGTTCCACTGTGGCGACCCCTAACCGGGAAAAGCCGAAAGACACAAACAATTGAGAATATAAAGCATGGTTGTTTTTACTATTTCATATATTTTGTACATAAGATAGCATTAACACTTTCAACCTGTCAAACGTAGAGGAAAAAAACATGATATTTTGCCATCACTTGACAAATAATGGGAAAGCGCATGCTCTAGATTATATTATAAATAAATTTGAAATAAAGAAATGTGGCTGGATATTCAAATTTGCAGACAATTTATTAATCAAAGGATTGAGTTAATGCAGTCATCAATAACAAATACGGTCCCTAAATTTATAGAATCTTTAAATAGTCTAGAAAGTCTTAGTGATATTGGAAATGGATAATTATCAAAATATATAAAGTTAAAAGTATTAAAATGTAAAGAAAACTATAGGGATAATTTCAGATTAATTAATAATCAGCCTCCAGATAGGGAAGATAAAAAGTTAATGTTATGTTCAAAACAAACTACCCTTTCATTGCATTGCAGATTATTCTCTTGGAAATGTATACATAGAAATTTCATTACACCACATAAAGTTGAACTAATGTATAAAAAATGAACTTGGATGTTGGAGATGCAAGTTAAATGAAAAAGCTGATTGGCAGCATATGTTTTATAATTGTACACTGCTCAAATAATTTTGGGAAAACATGTTTTTTCTACAAGCTGTTTTAATGATAATTTTATTTTATCTAAATATTTGGTTTTGTTTACTATATCAGTTCCTACATGTGTTGCCAGAGTAAAATATCCTCTTCTTTAGAGTATATTAGCCATGACTAGAAAGGTTATTACTATAAACTGGAAAAACAAGTCTACTTCTATTTTGAAAGAATTCAAGAACATAGTTAATTTAGCTACAGTCAAGACAAAAATAGACAGCATTGCTTCATATTATAACAATTGGTTGAAATTTAAGTAACTGCTAGAAAAATAGATGATAATATGTAAAGTGAGGTTAGAAGTTGAACTAGTAATAATGTTCCTTTTGTAAATAGTTGATTGTAGTTGTTGATGTGAAATTGTATTACTATAGTTATATATTGTTTTAATGTTTTTATGTTTTGTATTATTTGTTTTTTAAATCTTTAATAAAAAGAAATAGTTAAAAAAGGAAGAGAAAATTGTATGTACATTGCGGGTGCTGAAAATAGCACTCTTGGAAAACATCAAAGATTGAAGCATTGCTTGTGTCAGAGTTTTAACAGTACTCTGACTTAAAAGTGGAGTCCACTCATTTCACAGCATTCAAAACACTAATCATTTGGAGAAATTAAAAATTGAGAGATGTATGCATAGTACATGAGTCACTTCCTGGAATAGTTAAGTGCAAAAAAAAGAGGTTGAGATACAATGTAATGGCAAGAAATGTCAATACAGATCCAGCAGCTGGTGCAGAACTGCTGAATAATTTGTAGAATAACAGTGATCTATAAGAAATAATGTTAAAATAATACTGAATGAGTTGTCTGTGGGTCAGAAAAGGAACGTCTGTGTTACATTTCAAAGAAACCACATCCTTAATTTGTATATGTTATTATTCCAGGTATACTAGCATGATAAATTAACAAATTCTACATATAGCAGTTTGAGAAATTCTTTGAAAGCCAACCTTCTCAAGAGAAGGCATATATAACTGATAGTCTGATTTCAGATTTTGGCGTACAATTATCAAGACTATGGATTTCACATATTTTGAACATCAGTGGGAGTTGAAGCATATGACTATCAGGCCAAAATGGCCACAGTCCATTTGTTCAGACAGTCAAGGACTTGACAAAGAAAAGCAGTAATACTAGCTATAGAGATTGTCATCTGTCAGTTTTGGAATACAGAAGTACTCCATTGCATAATCTCAATGGTGCGTCAGTTCAACCACTAATAGGCAGATGGTTAAAAAGCAAATTATTGATGTCTACTAGCTTACTAGCTGACCAGTGCCAGAGAGTGTAAACAAGAGATGCTAAAAGGGAATTGTCAAAGTCACAAAATAACTGCTGTGACAATAACTGCAGAAGATTATGAGAACTGCATAGAGGAGATACATTAGCAGGAATACATCATTTTTGCAAAATCAGCAAGCAGCCTGAACTAGCAGTTATTGTTTCAATAATTTAATCAAGATCTAGTTTGGTTTATGGAGATTAATTAAAGTCGGCTGTGCAGAACTAAAGACAGCCATACAGCATGAGGATATATGATCTAGATCAGGGATCTCAAAGTCACAGCCCTTGTACCTCAAGCTGCCCTCAAACCAGCATAATTATTGATGAGAGAAAAGGGGTTGTGGCTGGATGGATGGAGACATGCCTATACTACTTTTCTAGCTGCACTGCCTACATTTCTTTTTGTTTTGTTCTAAAACACTAGTGGTTATTCGAGTTTGAGATCTCTGATCTAGACAGTCAGGTGCAGAGAGCAACCAAAACACTGGACAGATCAGTGGAAAGTTACAGTAGTTGTTAATAGTACCAGCAGCCACTAAACATGAAAAAAATTGTTAATATCCTTGATTTCAATGTGCATGGTTGTTGTCCATGTACAAAATGGACCAGAGACATGCTAGCATAATGGTAAAATAAATTGCATAATGTCTGTGCATAGCCAGTAGTTGTTTCACAATATGATACAGTGTATTGTTAAACAAAGTATTATAGTATGTTTTGTTAAATGGATTTATCATATAATTATGCTTAAAAAAAGGAAAGCAGAGTTGATTCCTTATAAGTATGCGTATCTTCCTATCAAACCAGCAGTATTTGGCAGTCACATCAAAGACATGGTAGATGCTGGCCACACAGTTGACTTGTCTTTGAGTCCTTATTGAATAACTAGAAAGACATTATAAATGTTATGTATGCCATCTTATTTTTGAATGCAGCAGAATTAAAAATGGTCCATAACTGGAATGACCATGTGAGTGTTTCTGCCATGTATAGTTGAAACAGTGGAAAGATATAAAGAATAAACTCTGAGGGACTGTAGGAGAACAATGCTGTCTAAAACTTATACGCATTGAAAGTAACATACCTGGTGACTCTACTGTAAACACCTTTTTAAGGAAGTCTCTGTATAATTGTGAAATGTTTTTAATAAATTATTCTGAAAGCATGTGTCTGACAAGCATATATAGTGAGGTCATTGCAGGCTTCAGAAAACAGAGGAAGTGTAAGTTTATTTATTTATTTGTTTTTTGTAGAAGGCTGTGTATGGCAAATGAGACAAACCTAATACAAAACTTGAAACAGAAAAACCTGTGTGGAAATAGTCAGTGTAAGCAGAGAACCAATGGAACAATCATTTATCTAGTGTGCAGTGCTACAAACATTTTGATATTATTGGGCTAATGACTGGGAATTTCAGATTTTCAGTAACTTTGCCCATGTAATGTATGGAGAATCACAAGTGTGGTTCTGAAATTGTTGGATTGTTGTATAGTGAATATAATTTATAAGCTTGGTTTGCATGCAAGGTGTAGTGGGCTGTTTGTTGCAAATATGAATTTTAATATTTCCTGCAAATGAATTAAACAAGGTAATGAAGTTGATTAGATTTCAGGAAAGTAAGACTGTAGGTAAGGGATTAAGACATTAGAACATTGAAATGTATTACTTTGTTATGCATACATCATTATGTATTATATTAGTGAGATTTATGAGGCAAGAATCGTTTTTCTTTCTGTCTTTGTTTTAATGGGGTGTCCGTTGAATGTGCTGTATTGTAAATGGTTGCAAAAGTGTCATGGGCTGTGTCTAATGTTTATCTGTGTCATCTGCTCTGCCAGATGGGATATTGAGTTGGTACTTCATCCAAAGGAAGGCATTTCAGGAGTAGAGCAATCCTTTGTATTGCATTGCATTATTGGTTTCTGAATTTGAGTCCAGCTATCCAGTGTGGGATGAGAATACATACCCCCCACAACCTAGCAGTCCTACTTGCTGCACCAGTGAAAATGCTGTGTATGCATGCTTGCAAAGACATATTTTTATATATTTTTGTATGTAAGGTGTGTGGCCAAATGTAAGTATATGTATATGTTTATTTGTGCATTGTACATACATGGATGTAAGTTGAATTTATTGCAAGAGAGAGAGAACCAGACATCACTGGCACTGTAGCACAGTGCAGTGAATGGTTCAGCTAGGGAAACAGTAGCTGGCATGGCTGTGAGATGTCATGGCTGGCTGTGCCGAACAGAATTTACTGAAAATGCAAAGGTCACTTTTATGAATGCTGCCTTTGACATATTCCAGATATTTGGACAGGCAGTAAAAGCAATACAGAAGAAACAGAAGAAGAGTGGAAGATTAAACTCCAAGCTCTGCAGCACACCTTTTTCAGGATACAAAAGAGACTATATCAAATGAGATTAAGGCATGGCCAAGAGCAGTAGGACAGTAAAGGCTTTGGAAGAGCTTGCAAGGGGTTGCAGAACTGTGATAATAGACACTGATCCATAGGTGGGCAACCTTAGCAGAATATTGTGGTCTTCAGGGAGGGGTCCTCAAACAACTCTCTGAGGTGTTACTCATCTGCTCTACTCTGGAGACAGTTGGTAGTCACCTGTCCTTTCACTTGAAGTTGTGGTTAGCTGTCACACTGAAGAGGTGTGTAAGGACATTGTATTCAGATAATTTTTGGTCCCCCCCCCCCCTTCAGACATCCCACCCTGTTAAAAGGCTGTAGCAGGAACAGAGAGTCTAAGCCAGCTGCAAGAGAGCAATCCAAGAGGTCTTACTAGACCATCAAGGGCTACGCTTTTACTCTAGGCTCTTTTTGATTCCCAAAGCTCCATAAGGCATCCGGGTCAGTTTTTTTCTGAGTAGTCAAAATCAGTTTGTTCCAAAAGTGCCCTTTTGTATAGTTACAGTGCAATCCATCCTACCATGTTTGCTACAAGGATATTGGATGTGCTCTTTAGAATTCCAAAATGCCTGCCTTCACTTCAGAATACTAAAGGAGACAAGGAACTTTCTTCACTTCCTTATAGGGCAGCTATTATCAGTTGCATCTCCTCCCATTTGGACTCATTTCTGCCCCAGGGGCATTTACAAGGTGCATAGGTTCATAGGTTCATACTAGGCTATCTGCCCTAGGGCATTTATAAGCCTAGCCAGAGTTGTGTGGCTCTTACCACCCCTTAGGTTGAAGAATACTATATCCATTAGTTTGCCGTGCCTCTGTCCAGCAGTGATACAGAGATGATCCCCGGGGTAAACCTACGATCTTCCATCCACTGGTCAAGATTCCTCTTGAACAGAGCCAACGAGGTGCTCTGTCTCGCATGGACCGGGATTCTGTTCCACAGCATAGGGAGTCTCTGGGTGATGAATCTGTCCCTCCAGCACGTCCTATTTATATCCATGTTGAGGTTTAAGTCTCTTGCTCTTGTGGCTCTGGTGGATTTGGATTTTTTGAGGTGGAGCATGTCCATTAATTCCGGGTTGGACATGGCCTTGTATGTCAGGCACAGGTCACCTCTGAGCAGACGGTATGCGACTGAAAAGAGCTGGAGTTTCTTCAGTCGGGCAGCATATGGCATATTTTTGAGCCCCTTTATCCTTTTGGTGAGGAACTTTTGGGGTCTTTCCAATTGCTGCAGGTGTCGGGTAAGATACATTCCGAATGGGGCATTGTACTCAATCATTGGTCTGATAAGTGAAGAGTACAGGGGAACAATGACCTCCCTTGATCTGGATGTGAATCCCTTCATAATCAGGTGGGCAATGTAGAAGGTCCTCCTAACCACTTTGGCAATGTGAGTGTCAAAAGAAAGGTTACTGTCAACTTGGGTCCCCAGGTCCCTGATAACCTCTTCTGTGCTTAATGGATTGCCACCTATGTGGTAACTTGGGGTTACCTTGTTTTTACCAAAGGGTATAACTATACATTTTTTGGCGTTTAGCCATGGCTCTGGCACCAGTTATCCGTTTCTGTGAGACCTCTCTGAAGGATATCTGTGTCTAATGAATTTTCAACTATGGCGCCCAGTTTGCAGTCATCTGCAAACTTTGTCAGCCACAATCCTCCTATGTTTGCCTGCACTTCTGAAAAGTAGATGCCGAACAAGAGGGGGCCCAGGACTGAGCCCTGTGGGACACCGCTTGTGACCGGCTTGGAGTCTGACATCGCACCAGCAACTCTAACCCTGTGGGTTCTGTCCTTGAGCCAGTTTGCAACCCATCTTGTGACATATGGGTGTACATTTAAGCTGGTGAGCTTTTCTATGATACCCGAGTGGGGTATTGTGTCGAAAGCTTTTGCAAGGTCAAGGTAGGCTGTGTGAACTGCTTTACCCTCATCAATGGCCTTGGTGACTGTTTCAAAAAAGTCAACCAAGTTCAAGAGGCATGATCTGCCCTTGACAAAGCCGAATTGGGTAGGATCCAATGTCTGTAGGTCCCCTATGTCTTTATTTATGAGTTCCATTATGATCCTCTCCATAGCTTTGCAGACCAGGCTTGTTAAGCTTATGGGGCGGTAATTACCAGGGTCCGTAGAAGCACCGCCTTTGTGGAGTGGGACCACATTTGCCGTACACCACTCTTTGGGTACATATCCTGTGGTAAGGCTAAGATTAAACAGCAGCCTTATGTGTGGGTTTAGTTCCTCATTGAGTTCGTGTAGCACACAGCCGGGGACACTATCCGGTCTCATTGATGCTGTGTTTTTAGCTTTAGAGAGAGCAGCTCTCACCTGGGCATTTGAGATGATTGGGAGGCACACTCTGCTGGGATAGATATTTCTCCTTTTAGGGGGGAGGGAGGGGGGAAATTTTCACTGAACCTGTCTGCCAGTATGTTTGCAATGTCTGTGGGTTCAGTGATTTTTGTATCATTTTGGACTAATTCTGAGCATATCTGGGAGTTTCCACCCAGATTTCTAACATAGCTAAAGAAGGCCTTATGATTGTCTTTTGAGTCCTTGGCGATTTTTCTCTCAAAGTTGGCCTTGGATGATTTTATGAGTGATCGTAGTTTTTTACTAGTATTGATCAGAGATGTCTTCCCTTTTTGGGATTTTGCTCTATCTTGTAGTAGCTTTCTCTTCTTGTTGTAAAGTTTGTTTATGGCTGGGGTCCACCAGATCGGGCGCTTGCCTTTGGTGGAAAGGGTCTTGATTTTATTTGGGATTGCTTGATCCATGCAATCCTGGAGGTGCTCAGAAAGCATTTGTAAGGGATTCAGCAGTGTGGGTTGTGGTTTCCAATGGCTCAGGGGCCTTGAAGGATACCACACCAGTCTTAAGAAGTGTGAAGTTGGCTTTTGAGAAGTTCTTCACTGTGGTCTTTTTTGTTGGGGGTGGGGGCGGGATGTGGATCTCCAGTGAGATTAGTTTATGGTCTGATCTCACCAATGAGGGATATACTTCCAGTGTGGAGCATTTTGTCCCCATGTTTGTGATGATCAGGTCTAGTATATTTTCACCTCTTGTGGGAATGGTGACAAGTTGTTCCATAGCATTTGAGTTTATGAACTCCAGGAACCTTTGGGCTAGGGTATTGGGGCTTGAGTAATGTTCCCAGTCTATGTTTGGGTAGTTGAAGTCACCCAGTATGATGGTGTTTGGAGCTAGTTTCAGTGCACCTCAAACTGCAGGGTACCAGGATATTTCTGTACATGGAGATCTGTCTGCTTGTGGTTCCCAGAATGAACAGTCTCAGAGCCTCTGGTGACTGCCTACTAGTTCTGTTTCAGTTTTATTTTTAGAAGAAATAGTGACCACAGTAAAATTCCAGTTGATGCCCACACAAGCCCTCACATTTATCAAGTGCAGGGAGGTACTCTGTTTTGCTGAGGCTTTCTCTTATGGGGCAGAATTCAGTTGATACAAAGTTTGCAAAATCATATTGTAACTAGTTCTGTGTCTTAAGGCACTGAGTGTCATGGTAGCCTCTGTTTGTATGGTACCCAAGTCCTGCTTTCACATGAGAATTACAGTGGATGCTTAGTATATACAATGGAGTCAGTTGTTGGACACTCTAAAGCCAAGGTACACATGGCCAAGGACATTCTGATAGCTCAGTGCCCTGATATGCATAGTTCTCCCTGCTATGACCTCAAATTTTGCACAGGTCTCTTTATCTTAGGGCAGCATAGAGACTTCTAACTCATCTGTTCAGCCAGCTACTTCCAGACTTGCATTCCCTCTTCCCAGCTGTATAGTTTCTGCAGTCCCACTGATGGCTAGGGAACCATCTTGCCCAGAGAGGATTGTCCAGGTACTTTCTCCTGCTCAGACACACAATATGAGAAAAAAACATAACAGAGTAATTCGACTTGTTTTTTCCATTTGGGCTCTGCCTTCAGACTTAGTCTTTCACAGCCTCACATATGTTTTGGAGTATTTATCCCAGGTCTTTGACTTTGGCTTGAGGTACCCAAACATCATTGCCCATATGAACATTCACCAAAGAGCTAACTCTTTGTCTCTGGCAACTCTGAAAGTCTTGAAAACTTTCTTGAAAATTGGCTTTCTTCTCCCTGTGCTAATCAAAAATGCTGTCCCTACAAGAGATTTATACTTTGTGCTAGAAAACTTGATTTATCCCAAGTTTAAGCCACCTGCTACTGCTTAACTCAGATTTGATAGAATCTGTAAGAAGAAAACCATCCTTTTATGCCACGAGTTGCAATAGAGAAGAAAAATACTTCTTCCAGTTTTCTTTCCAAATTCCACCCATCCATCCACAACCCCTTTTTTTGCACGATTAGGGTGTCACTTCATCAGTGACAATCATCTAGAGCCAAGGTTTACACTGGCAGGTGGCTAGCCCTCTTGTGATAGTTCTTCGTATCACATACCCGCACACACACTCACACCTATGGCCAATTTAGCATGTCCAATCCACCTACTGCATGTCTTTGCAATGTGGGAGGAAACCGGAGCACCCAGAGGAAATCCACATGAACACAGGGAGGCAGAATGCGCACAGAAGGCACCCCAGCCGAGAATCAAACCAGGGGAACCTCTTTCTGTTGGGCGACAACACTGTCCGCTGTGCCACTGTCAACTGTAGTGCATGAATGTTTGTAGCAGCTTAGATTTTACATAGATAGAATAGAAGCAATCAGAAAATTATCAGCTGTTTTCAGTGTTATTTAGACAGAATCTGAGATCCGAAGTTTTAAAGTTAAGGCTTTCTTACAGCTTTGAAATTGTACTTAAACATAGATAAACAGATAAATAGTGTAATTGGGGGTCTGGTTTGTAGGTGCATGAACTGTACTGTACAATTTGGGAACTCTGTAACTTGTTGCCTTGAGACAACAATAACAATAATTATATAATTTATCTAATGGCAAACTCTGTCTAGATATTACGTATAGTCTTTATGTTTCATCATAAGTTTATCTGTATTCTTGGTGCACCATCAGAGCAAAATTCTGATGTACACAGCCTCTTTCTTAACCAATACCTAACCGAAACCCACTCCATCAGACCCTCTTTAAAACGTACTTTTACTGATTTAAATTCACAGTACTTTAGTCTGATTCCATCCTTAGACCATAGATAAACTACTCACTTTCTCGCGTATATATCACATTAGCGAAATGTGAAAATATCGAATGGCTGAAATGTCGAATCTGCCGTTCATCTAAACCGTTCTTGTGGGGGGTTGCACCCCCCCCAATTATATATATATATATATATATATATATATATATAAACTCCAAGATCACACTACAGTGAGGAAAGGGCAAATTTTCCGATCCTCACTGTACCGCAATTTCACAAAAAAAAAATTCGCTGAATGGCATATTCAACATTTCAGCTGTTCAATATTTTCAATTTTCGATAATGCGATACAGACCCACTTTCTCATCTGATACTTCTGCTCTTGCCAACCCGTTCTTCACATTTTCAAGCAACATAAGACAATCTTCTACAAATAACTTAGACAAGTTCCTCTGATCCCAAACTTGTTCATAACATTATACATGCTTGTACCTTCTGCTCTTGCCAACCCGTTCTTCACATTTTCAAGCAACATAAGACAATCGTCTACAAATAACTTAGACAAGTTCCTCTGATCCCAAACTTGTTCATAACATTATACATGATTCTACCTCTCCTACTAGTAAAGACAAATATGGACTTGATATATAACTCTCTCGATTCCTGTTTCCCTCAATAGAACCCGTTAACTGTCATTACTAATTTAGAATTGCTGTATAATACTCTTACTTTGCTTATCCCTTTCTATCCAGAGTTCATCTTCCTCAGCAGTGTGTATAAAATTTTGTCTCACATAATCAACAGGCTTTCTGATGTTCAGTATCAATATATATGCTCTCGTATGCTTTTTTTACTCCATTCAACCATATAATACCCATAGTCATTCTTTAGTTATGCCCAGTGTCCCTCCCCATGTACGAATTTCACTTTAACCTACTCCTGCCTTTTAGCTATTACTGAAATGTTTGCGTTCACATTGATAGTTGATGGAGGTCTACAGTTACCAGGTTCTCCCTACCTTTATCCTTTTTTGATTGAACTACAGTATTTACTGTATTGGCCCAGTGGGGAATGCTTCTGCAGTCCGCATCAAGTCTGTCAGGCATTCACCTTAGTGGCTGCACTGCTTTATTCTTCCAGTCGTAAACAAATTCAACAGAAATCTGTCTTCCTGTGAGGACTGTCCCATGTTTCCTTGATCAGTGGTATCTTTGAAATCTGTTGCTTACTCTTGTTGAAGCTAAGACAGTGATTGCTCCAGACTGAAGTGTGCTGTTTTGGGGAGTTTCTACTTTCCCCATTGTTGAGCAGCTGTAAAGTTAAAGTATATATAAGACAATGGGGGTGGAGATCCATAGGGGAAAGAGTTACTTTGAATCGGTGTCATTGCACTGAATGGCGTAGAAGTATTTCTGTGGTTTGTGATTGTGGATGTGATTTCTGAGCAAGTGTGTGTGAAACCGCCCGAGTCCTTCACATCAGTTAATCACTAGTAATATCCTCTTCATCCTCCTCCCTTGTTTTCTAGACTAATGCTATATTTGCCTCCCTTGAAAAGCACTCCCATTCTCAAAACTATTCCATCGCCCAACCCTTAACACCCTACCCACCTCTCTTGGTCTGTACAATTATTCAGGAAAATTGGCAGAAACATTCCTGAATTCCTCCCTCAGTCCTATATACAGTCATGCCATACTGCCCTGTTGCTTTTGCTGCTTTAGCTTTCCAGCTAAATACTTTATCTCTGCCACCCCCTCTGCAACCACTGCAAATCAGTCCTCCCTGATTCTACTTTTACTTTCATTACCATTTCCCCATTTAGCTGTCACTCTAATCCTTGACTCCGTCCCTTTATTGAGATCTTGTTGTCTCTGCAGTCTTCTCAGATCTTTCCTGTCAGGGCCTCAATCTCCAAATCCTTCAGCTCCTTTCCTCTACTCCTCTTCAAAGCCCCTGTCCTTCTCTTTACCCTGCTCCGTCCAAGCCGACTGTGCCCACAGCATCCCATCTTTTATCCAATAACCACTCTCTGTCTTCCTGGTTCTCTGCAGTATGTTACCCATCAGCTGTCTGTGCCAGAACCTCTTCCTCACCCCTTATGCTCTTGGTTTTTAATCTGTAGCATGTTGTTTCCCCTTCTTATCACCCTGTCGTAACCATGTGACCTTGATCACTAATGTACATCTGTTGTCTCAATCATTTCTGTTTCATATGCTAGTTTACCACTAGCCAATGTGATGATCGGCTGACATTACTGTCAGAAGTTTTTCCTAAAAACAACCTTTCTTTCAGAAAGTCTTGAAACAGCTGTCCAGCACTGACAGGTCATTCCTATTGTGCCTGCCTACTGATTGAAACACTCACATTATCATCCACCCTACTTCTAACAAGTACCTGTTGACCATTCCCACTGTCCTTAGTAACCTTCCAAGTCATCCCACTATGCCACACTAACCACCCCCTCCTTTCACACACTTCCTTATAGTCACCTCAAAATAACTGTCAAATGATTTCCAAATATCTTTTCTCTTCAGCTTGGTTACCTACAACAAGATTTAATTGGTATTCCACCTTACCTCTTGTAATGGGATTCCATACTTCATTCTAAGTTACCCCATTCTTTAACAGGCTTCCACAAATCCCTTCCAGCTTTGGCCCCTCTACTGGAGTTAGATTTGAAGACTTTAGGTGCAGCAGCCTACACCTGTATCCTGCCATCCCTGGCCTCCCAAGATTCAGGAAGTTCAGTAACATTCTTGCAGCTAGCTTAACCCTAATGGCCCAACTTGGTCTGCCACCCTGTCTCTCCAAAAGAAAACTGCTCTCATCTTAATTTCCACGTAGCATCCCTCCTCTTGCCCACTTAGTTGCTAGTTCCACCTACTCTTCCTAAAATCTACAGTACCTATCTTGCCCACCCACAAGGTGCCTCATCCATGTACTTGCCACACCTAACGTACTTTCCTTATCTTATGTCTTCCATATGTCATCCTGTTTAACACTTAATACCTCATTGCCTCTTACATATCTTAGTTGTAACAAAACCTAAGTTTGAATACCCAGCATCCAGCCAGTGTCTCTGTATCCGGGATATTCCCTGCTTTAACATTTCCCCTCCAAACTACCTAACTACATCCACCCCAAATATGTGTTTGATACACATTTCTATGCTGCAGAACCCGTAAACATGAAGAGGCCAAAAGTTCAAAGATACTGTGGAATACAGTGGGCGAGTTGCACTTCTGCTTTATGAGGCAGCTTATACATATGTACAGTAGAGGGAGTGATCAGTGCCTTGCATATCCCTAAATGGGAGAGGAAGGCCATATGACAGGCATATCCCAGTGGAAGAATACTACAGTATGTTTATGCTAAGGGGCATAAGACAGTGTGGAAGGAAGGCTCATTAGAGTTAGTGCAGGGTTAGTTTTATTAATGTGTATTGTGCAGAACTGTGACACTTTAAGATCATGAATTGTATTGCTGTGTGACTGCTTGCACAAACTTTATGGGGGGGGCTAAAATGCTCTTTACTTTCAAGGAGTGCATTTATAAAACATCCTGTTTTAACAATGCCTGACATTTCTTTGTTGTTGGTGGAATATTGAGCCTGAGTGCTCCCCTCCCTGCTGCTCCCACTGCAGGATTAACATCAGACCATCCAGCTCAGACTTGAGAGTCCCACACAGGACCTGCAGCATACAATGCCATGCCTGAACCGGAGTCTGTGATTAGTATGTATAGGCTGACAAGCCTGTAATATTCTAAAAGTGGGGATGAAAGATGAGTGGTATCTGTTTTGTTGCCAGTGCAGTTGCGGTGTATTTTTATGGAAGTCAGCCAATGTAGTATGTGTCCATAAACTTAGGAAGTAACTGGTGCAGGTGCCCAGATACTTTAAAATGCTGGTTCCCCACCCACTATGGCTATTCCCAGGAACATGCAAATGGAGAGTGCAAAAGTTGGATAGGAGCCATACAAACCTACCGTGTGAAGCCTCTGAAAGTGCCACTGCAGAATATGGCTAAAGGGGATTAAACAGCCTTTAGATGTCATTGAGCAGAATGTCCATCTTATGGCCTGAATGACAGTGCTTTTGGAATCTGGATGTACTGAGGGGAAAGCCGCAGACACTGACTAGTAACCAGTTTCTTCAGGATGGACCATATGAATACTTAAGTATGTCCTGTCTTATTTCCTACGTGGCTGAACAGAACAAGTGCTAGTCCATTATTTGACAGGGTTCCAATCTTTCCATGCACAATGTAGAGCTACGTGCACATCCTGGATCTGGTATGGGAATGTTCCTTTTGTAAGCAGTATCTCTGCTGAACATAGGTTATCAATATTGGCATTGGTGATAAGTGGCAAGAGACATCCAGCAGTACTTTTTATTCATAAAGTAGACAATGAAATGCCCTCATTCATTGCAAGGTCATTTGACTATGTATCGTGTAGGGATGTCACCCTTGTGTCACTTCCTTTTCTGGACTTGGCAGTATGCTTTTGATGATCCATGACTGGATTCTCCTGCTGAACATCAACTAGCATACATCAAGTAGTGTTTACTGTGTTTCCTCCTAATGTGGGAGTTCATGTTTGTTATTTCGTCTGTCTTCATCTGTCTTCTGCTTTGTATTGTGTACCTGCTGCAAAATGGGAGCACTGGTAACACTGGGAGCATGCCATGGTGGGGAGTTGTTCACTGTAGGTTTTTTCCCACCAGATATCTACATAGTAATCATCTGTCTACTGCTGGTCTTTTTGACATTTGTGTTCATGAGCCCAGTGGCACTATTGATTTCTGTTACTGTCTAGGTGGTGCATGAGTCAGTTCATCACCAATATCTGTTTGCCCCAGATGGATTCACTATACACTCTTGAAGTACTGAAATGTCAGATTTCAGTATTTTGAGACTGACTAGTCGAAAACCCACATACACGAAAATCCACAATCACGAATACCACAACCGCGACCATTCACACACAAACCAAGACATAATCACACACACATACACCTACCTAACTAAACAAACATAACAACACAGAGAAACACACCTAACCTACCTATAAGCAGGGGGGGCAAGCCCCCATGCACCCCCCACACCCCCCCTACTTATATATTCTAACTCCGAGGTCGCACTAAACACACAAACACACAAAAAACACCACCGCACACACTCGCACCACTAAAATCCCTACCCAATATCCTCAAACACACAACACTTACTTGAAACCCCAGATAAATCCACAAACCGCACGACATGTAATGAACACGACACCACGATACTGGAGGATTCGACATTTGTGGATTCGACACTTCCGCATTCGGCATAGTGTAGTTTTGAGTAACTGCACTTTCCACAATTTGGTCTCGACGTACTGAAATTTGAGATTTCAGTACGTCGAGATTGTCTAGTGTATCCAAGTAAAGAACAAGTTGTACGTGACACCAACTGAACTGAGGTGTACTCTACATCATGGGCAAGATGCGTGAGTTTCTGACTCCATTCTCATTACATTCGGATGTATTGCCTGTTGGGCTTATGGTTGCTCCTTTGTTTACTGCTCCTCAACAGTAGGAAAAGAGTAAGCTAATATACAGGAAGTGGAACAGTAGTTGTGTTATCTCTTAGTATTGCATCTAGTATAATGCCCTCCCCCTGTCCCCAGTGTCATGAAGACTTTATTCATGGACATTACATCCTCTATAGTGTCTGTACTTGGGTGTTACATTTCCTTGGCTGTTGTATGCACCGATAGTGTACATACTATACTTTGTGGGGGTGATGTAACTAGTCATTGTACATGTGATTATTCTCAACTTCAAATGTTCATATTCTGCCTGTGTCTCAGCAGCTCGCCTCCTCTGTGCCTTATGTGTAGTGTCTTTACCCTGTATGGTGTGTTTCTGAGTGGAGTAACTGTACTGGCTGCATGGACCCTATCAGACTGCTTCCTGAGTTGTGCTTTGTTTCTGGACATGTTTACAGTTGTCAGGGGGTATGAGTGTGTACTGTTGGCTTGACTTTATTGAATAGGGAGCACCGCTGAATTTGTTTATGTTGGCATTATCCACAAAGTGGTGTTTCTCCATTGTGGCTGTTTTCACTGCTGAGTCTTCACTAACCTGGGGTTGGCCACTTGTGTGCCACTATGTATGCTGTCAGCCACATATTGGCATTCTCTTTCTCTCTTCTTCCAGCGGCTTGACCACCCAGTAGTGCTTTCTTAATCACCCCCACCTGTTGATATTCCACTAAACCACTGTCTGTGATTGAAGGCTGATTGCAGTGTGTCTTCAACAGTTCAGTTTTAACTTGTTCATTTCCCTTTTCAGTTGTGATGTAGGCCATAAAGGTAAGGGTAAACAGTATAGTATATACAATGTCTTTAATCAGACAATTTTTGGAAGGTGGGAAGTAAGTATCCAGAGAAGACCCATGCAGACTGCATGAACCCGTGTGAACACCACAGAGAGAAAATATCAGAAGTGAATGCCAGACCCTGGAGCTGTGAGGCAGACATGAACTACTGAGCCTTGTTTTTGCTGCCCTTGGAGCAATGCAAATACACAAAACATGAACATATCACACAAAATATCTATATATGTTATAATACTAAAAATATTTTTACTATGTCTCCTGCAAGTTTGCATATAATATTTAGTCATACTTGGCTAACGCAACTTGTACTGCGGTGGTGGTGCTGTGGTAGCGTTGTCGCCTCACAGCAAGACATTGTGCAGTTCAATTCTTAGCTAGAACGTCTTCTGTGTGGAGACATGCGTGAATGGGCGTACCTTCGTTGAAGGTTGTGCGTCAGGGCTGGCAAACTCGGCACGCAAAAAATCTACTGCCAGTCATTAGCGGACCGGAGTTCCGCTGTGGCGACCCCTAACCGGGAAAAGCCAAAAGATACAACCAAACTTGGCTAACACAACTTCCTGTTATACCAAGCTGGAATTTAGCTTCATAATTGTCTTTATATGTGCCAGCACTTCTCTTCATTGAACAAGAACATCTCTGTAAGATCATAGATTAATAGTCAATGCACAGAATAGCAGCATCCCACCATTTTCATGTGCTAACATTTCCTCACACATACCATTTATAGTTAAAAAAAAAATCAGCATTCCACCTGTAGAACAGTATTTGTATGTTAATACAAGCTATTATCTCATCTGAAAGCTACTCCCTCACATATTATAAATATCCTTTACACTTAACACCTGTAGCTTCACAGTGAAAAACTAAACAACATGGAGCAGTAAATGTCTTAAAATAATTCTGAATAAAAATAAAACTTAACTTTAATGATTTGACAGGCAAATTAAATTAAAATATGTGCCTAAGTAATGCACTAAGCATCTAACTGAACATAGAAACAGACTTTAAACTGGCCTGCACTCACTAGCAGATAAGTTATTCAGAATAACTGCATTCTTTATAATCTATTCTTTGACCTTTTCGGCACTTGGACGAAAGGCTAGTGTTCTTCCCTCTGCTATGTACTTTCTCTTGTCACTTCCAAGTCGTTTCCAGTGCTCTGCACATTCTACTGAGTTGCTTCTAGTTGTCTGCCTTTCTTTATCTGTCAGGGTGAAATACGTACAGACTTTACTAGGAAGCCACAAGCTAACCCCCTCATGTTGATATTTTTGCTTCTAGACCACATCTTTTCACACCAGCAATGCAGTTTTCACTTGACACTCATTTCTGCATCCTTGATACATTGCAGAAAGATAGGGAAAAAAAACAGAACATAAGAAGCTCTCACTAAATAGTCACCATTGTCAATTGCCCAGGCACAGACAGCAGGTGTTCCCTTTAGTGATGCTTCATACACTGGGTGGTATCTTATGCCACTGTGAGGTGTGTACCTGCCACCACTATTTCTTGCCCTATCTGCTTTTCCATTTGCAGTGAATTCAGTCTTTTTCCTGTTGCATCTCTATTGCTACTTTGTTTGTATATGCCAGGTTGTTCATTAGTTTTGCATACAGCACTCTTGGTCGCTTATTTGGAGTCTAATGACGGTGGCACCAAGAGGCCATTCTGCACTTATCCACACTACTCATGATCACATGCACTCCCTGCAGTATCCTCTGACGTTGTCTGTGCAACCCCACCAGCACCATGTGTACTGTTTTACTAAAGGCTGCTTAGAGTAGGATGGTAAGTCAGTGGCGTCGCTTTCTTTTGTTAGCAGTACTGTCCAGCATTTTACTTCTGAGATGGTACTTAGTACAAAAGATTAAGGCTGTGAGCTTTCCTGTAGTCCAGGGTTTGATTTCCTCAGTGTCTCTTTGCTTACTTTGTGATTCTGAGCAGGTCCAGTGCAACCAGTCTCTCCTGAAAAGTGACACGTATCCAGTGGGCTTACCTGGTTAACAAATACATAAAATAAAAAGAATACCTGTACTACACTTCTGCTCAGGCAGTGTGTGTGCATTCTTTCATTGCTATAAGTTTAGGGAAAATTTTTCTATAATGTAAAATAAATAAATAAATAAATAAAAATAAATAAATGACAAAAGGCTATATAGAAAGCTGGGGAAGTTTTTGGGATGTATGAAGAAGTAGGGTAATATTACATCTTGCTGTACAACCCCCCTGCATGGTGTTATTGTATCGCCCGAGGTTCTATTTGTACAGTGATGTAGAGTTAGGGCTGCTAACATCAGGACATTCTTAATTGTGAAGGATCTGCAACTGAAGATATTTAGTAACAATTTAAGTCTCTAAATGGACTTCTGTTTTACAGTCATCACCTTATTGAGTTGTGTGTGTGTGGGGGGCTCTTTCTCTGATGTACAGTGACCTCAGAACTGATTTTGTTGTTAAACGTGGGTGCAGAGGCCAAAGTCATCAAAGTGGGAGCAGGTTTTGCTTTTAACCAGAAATCCTGTTTCAGATTCCACTTCAGACTTCTGTCTTTCATTCTGAAGCAGACTTTGAAGAAATTGTTGATGGTCAGACACCACCTGAATTCCATATTAGAGTAGTTTAAATGAGCTTACCATGCACAGTAACACTTCATGAAAATGCATGTCCTTTGTCTCTCTTAGATAAACTATTGGTATTAATGTATTAGTCCTTTAATAAAAAGGGGAGGACATTTATTAACATCTATTGCTTGAAGTAAAAGAAGTTCATAATTATGACTCAGTTGTAAACTATAACCTCCTATGAGTTTTAGGAGAAGCAGGGCAAAATTTTCTGCCAAAATGTTCATATTCTTGAAAATTGTAGACATTTGAAAGCTAGTGTGTGTGTGTGTGTGTGTGTGTGTGTGTGTGTGTGTGTGTGTGTGCACGTGCGCGTGCACATGAGAAATGATGTGATGTGAAGTGAAGTGATAACAGATTTTGAGTACCTTAATGCAATTGCCAGGGTCCAGATGGCCGTGTTTTGCATAAAAGCAATTGTTCAGGAACTAAGGAACGTAGATTGAAGGGCTATAGATGCTGCAGCATTTGTACAATGAGTTTTTTTTCATATTGAGAGTTAAGCATTCATGAGGCAGTCAAACTGTGGTAGATCCAGGAACTTTTGAAGTGTTCATTGTGGCAAAAGATGAACATAAAGCTGCTTTGGAGACAAAAGTCAGTGGGGAGAGATTTTTTAAAGTTCTGTTAATTTTCAAAATAATTCTTACATTATCAGTCTCAGTAAAGAAATGCACAAGGTACTGTGCCCACCGTCACCATGGCCAAGTTAAATTCTATGAAAATCAAATGCAGACGTAATCGTAGTTGTTTTTGTTCTATGGAGCAAATGAAAATTTAGATACAAGTATAGCAGGTCGAGACAATTATTTGAACACTACTGCATGGCTGTTTTGATAAATATATCTGTAAAAGCAGATAATTTTCACCTTGAAAAATGACCTCACTCTACTTTGTGAGCAATTTCATACAGAAGGCTGGCAGTCATTTTGAGGTCATTTTCAGCAGTGCATGGCTTTGTTAGCTTTTGAAGTGGAAAGTTCATGCCACAGGAGGGGTTTGGCTTAGCTCTTTTGCTGACATTGCAGTGACATGAGGACAAGGGACTGATTGAGTGTGAAAGAGATTTTTGCTTTGTTCAGAGAAATAGAGAAATGGTCCTTCCAAGTGTAAGGTTCTCATTGTTCACAATTTTCTCTGTATGGTATAGTGGTGTGTGGAAACACACTGGTTCTGTAGTTAGAAGAATTTTGTTGTCAGCGTATAGAAACTCTGAAGTATATTTCATTTGGTTCATCATGCTTAATTAAGAATCAAGGCAGCAGGAAATTCTTTATTTGAACTTATATTTGTTTAGGTAAAGATATATAAATTATATCGCTGTGCATGTTAGTTATCAGACTTAGATGGCAGTGGTACATTTTCTCAAGTCATTACCAGAGGAGAAACAGTTAACATTACTTCTACTGAAATGTATTCCTTTTCATTATGGTTATTTTCGATAATCTTATTTAAAGATACTTTATGTTTCCAGGGTATTTTGTCAGACTTCCTGAGCTGTTGATGTTTACAAAACATTTATAAACTTGTTTTCAGATAATCGAACCTTTTTGATGGTAGACCAATTTCCTGACACGGTAACATTTACAAGAATGCAGATAAGTTCAGAAACACCAGTGTTTGAAGATGTTTGGTTGTATTTCTTCACACTGCAACAGCAAAAAAAGGCTGCCTGTCTTTGAATATTAATCACGCTCTGAAAAGAAGCTTGCCTTATTTGCATTGTGTATACACTGAAGACTCCCATAGTGTGCCTCAGAAATGAAAAAGTGTGTGTGTGTGTGTGTGTGTGGGGGGGGTGTTGCAGCGGAGTGGAATTGTTCTGAAAAGGGTTTTCATTTCATCCAAGTAGAAAATTTGAATGCTGCAGAGTTAGGGCGCTATTTTGTGGAAGAGCACACCCATTTGCAGACAGAATATTGTAATGGGGGTTGAACAGGCAAATTACATCATTTTGTGATGTCATCTGCAGAGTGTGTAGTGAAGCAGAATATATTTAAATAGTCAGATATTTTATTCTACAGTATATTCTGAAAGCTATTTTTGAGAAAAAAGTGAAAATGATTATAGCAGCAACCTAATATTAAAATAATAAATACAAAGAGGAAATTATTTTCGCAGGGATGATATAATAACTTGATATGCAGGTAACACAGACATGATTTTCATTACAGAAAATATTTGGGGGACAACTTTCTCCTATAATCTGAAGACCTAAATGCATCTTTATGAATGTTGTTGCAGCAAACATAATAGGAAGTATCTTTAAATTACATTAAATTGTTTTAGAGTATGTTTGCACATTTATTTCACTGCAACTGCTGTCTTTTTCTGATGTTTTTTTTATCCTGTTGTCCACTGTCATCCTGCAGTATGTCTTTGTCTTTTCACTTGTTCCCACATCACTGTCTTTAGCCAGACTGATATTTTCCCTTGTATGTGATTTCACTGTCTTCTTAACTCTTATTTATTTATTTTACATTTCGGGCTAGTCTAGCTGGATATATGTCCATTTTCAGTAGAGGCCTGGGGGGAAAAGCTCCAAAACAATATTAATTTAATTGAATAAAGGATACAAAGCATCTACTTTAAGAAAAACATTATAACACCAAATAATGTAAAAAAAACACTTTACCATAGATTTAATTTAAGTTAGTAGGTGAGAGGAGGAAAAAAGGGAAAGAGAAAAAGAAATAATATAAAAAAGTGAGAAAAAATAAAAAATAAAATAATGTTAGAGATGGTGCAAAGAGATTAAGAGCATTAGATGTAACTATAGAAGAGTAGGTATAGCAGATTTAGAATAGTGGGTTAGACATAAAAAGCAAAAAGAAATGTATAGCTGAATATCTATCAAACTCTTTCCTTGATGAATCTCGTATTTTTCCACCTGTCCTTAGTTCCTGGCAATTTTCTGACACTTTTTTTATCACAATGCTTCTTAACAGTCTACTATCCTTGTTGCTCTAGAATTCAGCCCTTGGTGCACTTTTCAGCGGTGCTGGGGTGATTCTAACGTACTGGGGGCCCCAGCACGATCATTTTAGCACAGGGCTGTGTCAACTCTTCTACCTGTTACTCCATGTGCATTAGTGAGGACTAAGTCAGAGGTGTTCTGATTTCGTTCTGCTCAATTCCAGCATTCACCAAAGGATCTACCAGGTCCTTCCTCCTCCTTTCCCTGGACGTGGGCACTTCTTAATTTTTCAAAAGAGAACTTTGATTTTCCATATCCTTAGTTCTCCTCTTTGCTCATCTACTAGTCCTGTATTTCAGGACGTTATCAGTACAAACTCTGAATAGCTAGTTCACACCCCAGACTGAAGCTAAAAGCATTCTTTAGTACCACAGAATTCAGTCATTATGTCAAGACTAAGTTCAACATCCCCTTCCAAACTGATGACTTCACTACTTATGTGGAATTCTTTACTGCCAAATTCTATACACATATGAGAAGCTGCATAGATGTATTTGTACCAGCTTTAAAGTAAATACAGCACATAATTCAAAAGTAATCCCTGTGGTGGAACCAAAATATAAACAGGCTCAATAATAAAAGGAAAAAAAATGCAAAAAAAAAAAACTATTTAACAAGAAACTGTGGATCCTAATCAAACCAGTCAAAGATGGTAAAAATTGCCATCCAGGCAAAGGCCAAACTACAAGTCTTCTTTAACTGTGCTAGAAGCCATAAGAATGCCCAGCACTTTGCAGAGCTAATAGTCAGTGATGTCACAAACACAGACAGAAGACGCAGCCAAACTACTAGCAGATAAATTTACCTGTGACTTCTCACCCTCTCCCCTCCTGCATTTCCAGATCTCATACTCACGTGTACAGCATCTCTTATATCTCCCAAGAACAAGTCCTCAAGGCACTATTCAAGGCCAAGAACATTGCTGCTATGGGGTCGGAAAACTTAGCTTGCTCACTGGCCAGCTTTAAACAGGGCCTGTAGGACCCCTACAGACGCTATTTGGTGTCAGGATCCAAACATGCTTTGTGATGACGAATGGAGGACAGCGACTTTTATCCCCTAGCAAAAATGTGGGATGTCAACTGATCTGGGAAATTGCAGACCCGTAAGCCTGTCCAGCTTCATCTGTAAGGCTATGGAAAGGATCATCATGGAGTTATTAAATAAAGACACAGGTAACCTACTAACTCTCGATCCAAACCAGTTTGGATTTATTAAGGGCAGATCCTGCCTACTTAACTAGGTTGACTTCTTCGAGAAGATTACTGAAGCAATGAATTACAGCAAAATGGTACAAACTACACATCTACATCTCACAAAGGTGTTTAACACTGTTCCACACTAAGGTATTGTAGATAAACTGTCCCAGCTAAATGTTAATCCCTGTGCATCTTGCTGGATAGCAAACTGGCTCACAAGTAGAACTCAGGAAGTTAGGGTGGGCTGCTCTACCTCCTCCGAAAGACCCGTCATTAGCGGTGTACCCCAAGGTTTAGTCCTTGGATCATTTTTCTCTGTCATTTATTTCTAGTAGGTTAAAGCTACTGTTAAAGTTTTATGACTGACTGAATTTGCAGGTCACTGTAAACTTGGCCCCATCGTAAACTCCCCAGAGGACATAAACATCATCCACTAGGGCATTTCCAAAACCAACAGCTTGTGTCAAAAACATGGACTAAAACTGAATTCAAAGAAGTGTGTAATAATATTCTTCAGCAAGCAAGAAGTCCCTTGTAACTGTCACATTGACAATGCACCCCTGAAAGTTATTCCAGGAGTTAGGAACCTGGCAGCCTATGTAGATAATGAAATGTCCTTCGATCACCACATATCCATTATTGTAAGAAGTCCTTTTTCATTGCACAACTTATTATTGAATTGTATGACGTCCAGGTCCAGGGATGTAATCCTTCACCTGTATTCCACACTCATCAGGACGATCATTGAGTATAATGCCCCCCTTTGGTATGTACCTGTCCAAACATTTGACACAACTTGAACGTCAACAATGTTTTCTTGCTGAGAAAGTCACTGGCTTAAGTCATTAAATTATGTAGACCATCTCAAAACCATGTCTGTCTTCTCTGTGTCATACAGGTTACTAAAGGGCATTGTGTGTTTTGCTTACAGAGCATCAACAGATTCTGTCCTGTCAGATCTGCTGTACATTTTCAGGTCCAGTGGGGGCATATACAGCTGCTCAACAGATCTAAAGCTCTTTTGCAGCATAACTAGAACATTTTGAAGTGATAGATATGTATCACAGAGAATACCACTTCTTTTGAATTGTTTTCCTCCCTACATAAAGCAAAAGTGCTTCTCTTACACTATTCAAACATAATCTGTACGAATAGATGGGCAACTGTAAATTAACCCCAGTTTACCACCCTTGTCCCTCACGGATAAGGATAGCAAGTAAGTGTTCTGCTTGTGTCTGAGTTATTTATACATGAAATATAATGGAAATGTATGGCTAGGCTTCTGAAGATCCATATGGATCAGTAGCCTGGTAAGTACCTGTGAATCTGTTCTTGAACTTGCCATAATGTTGCTTTCCTACATTTGGCAGGCTGTATGCCATAGATACCCACTAGGGATTTTCTGCTTCCCTCTCTGGTCTCAAAACCAGTGCATCTGCTCTTTATTCCCTTCCGTATTGTTGGGGGTCTTTGGTGGTGTGTTTTATTGCCACCCTACCGTCTTTCCATTTCTTATTTTAATAATGTAGCTCAGTTCTAGTGCTAAATTATCCCAGTCCTGGACCACTGCTTTTGCTGAATTTGCAATGCCTGCAGTGTCCATGTTCACGGAATTTGCTTTGCCTGCAGTGTGCATATTTACTGCATTTACCATGCCTGCAGTGTTTATGTTTGCTGCATTTGCCATGCTTGCAGAGTCCATGCCTCCTTCTGCAAGTACAGCATTCAGCATAATCATTTTGCCATCAAAGCTTTTAGCAGTAAGTAGCCTTACCCTCTGTCTCCTCTTTCCTCACTTATTCACGCTGCTTCCTGTTCCCTTATTCTTTCCTTCAGAAACGTGTGCCTTCTTTGTAGTTTTACTTGGAATGTTCCCTCTCTGAAGTTTAATACATTTTTCCAGTTCACCTTTCAAATCATTTTTGCTAACCACAGTTGCATGCAGCAGTCCCTGGTGTAAACTCCATTCTCCCATGTTCTTTCTCAGCCCCCCCCCACACACACAAACACTTTGTTATTCCATAGAAGTGCTCTTTGCACCTTTCAGGCACTTCTTTTTCTTGCCTTCTCACATGGGGCATAGAGAGCAGCTGTGAAAAACTCATTGAGCTCTGTATTTTCCTCTAGTGAGCCGGGATGGTTCTGTAGGAAGATACAGGGTACTGAGCTGTGTATTTTAAAGAATGGTCCTGGCTCACTAGTTCTGTTTTCGTATATTGACTGTCTACACCAACACCTTCCATTTCCTAACTGCTTCTAACACAACTTACTGCTTATTTAATCTTGTTGTCTCTACATTCTCCACCTGAAATGATATTCCTCTGCCCATCCTCTCCACTCCAAATATCTTGTATGGTAGGTTCACTCAGTAGAATATTACCACACGTTTTATCACACCTGCATTTTTTACTTCCCCCTTTGTTTGTGTCCTTCCTCTGTGAACCCCGCCCACCCTTACCATTTCATGCATATTTCTCTTTTGTGTCCTTACACAGACTAGGATAATTCATTTATAATCTCGTATGTGCTGTGCCCCATACCTCGCTCTCATTATGCCCTGTCATGCCGCAGCCTATAGTTTCATTCCTCTGTAAGGCTCCCCTTCCATTTTGAGACCTGCCAGCCATGTTTTGTATTCTTGTTTATTTCCTTTCTTGTTTTGCTGTTCCTTTCTTCTCATTTTTATTAAATAAAATGGTTCTTACACTCTTCTCTCCTACTTATACATTCCACCATGCCTTTACTGCTGTATTGTTATCCTTCTTTCCTTTAAATCCTCAGGCCATAGAACATTTTTAGAGTTTAGTCTTCCTTCCTATTTTCTCCCCAGACTGGGACCAAGATGCCCCATAATGCACCATTTCCTGAGAGGGATGTATCTCTTTTCTACTGTTTAACTATTAGTAATTTTAAAGTAAGGAACTTTTCTGTAGCATTTTGAAACATATCTGCTGTATTAAAGGTTTTTATAGGTATTATCTCTGAAGTATGGAGCTCTTCTCAGGCTGTGCTGAAAATGGGCTGTGTATAGCTGGAGCATTTTAGTTAGTCAATGCAATTACAAACAGGCAAATATCCATCCGTACGTGTGTATGTGAATAAATAAAATAGCAAACAACAGGACCAGGAAATGCTCAGTAATTGTTGGCAAGCTAATACAATTTTTTGGTAGACTAGTTTTGTGGGAAGAGCACAATAAAGGGGAACAACTGCCTGCAAATAATCTTTGTACAGGAATGTTTCAGAAGAATCTGGGTTACCCAAAATATTAGTGTACTGCTGACAGACAACTTCTGTTCACCCCAGTAAACTGGAATCATGTCCTTGTTATTTTCACCCTGCATAGTTACTGCCCAGTTTATGTTTGTTCGTTGCCTCCCCCTCACTTCTAAAATTTTCCGTACCTGGATGGTTAGTTAAGAAGTAGTTAACAAAATGCAGGTTCTCTGCCAGATGCTTGTAGTGCTTTAGGGATGCAAAGGATCTGGAACTAGCATGATACCATAATCTATTGCTTGGATGTTTGCTTTCATAATGGCATATCTTCATCACCCTTGCCAAGTATGAGTGTGTTAACCACAGTGTTCTTATGCATCAGTTACATCTCACAGGCTTTACGTTTTACAGCTATCACAGCTATAGATTAGCCTGTGTTGTTACCAAAAGACTCTTTTGGTAAGTACATGGTAATCTCTGGCTACCATCTGAGTACTTGTTTCTGTTTTCCCCAGCAGTTTCTTTGTTAGATGGCAGGCCTACATAAAAACAGGCTGCAAGGAAGGAGTTAGTAAAGCCGCTTGACCTGTCTGGATAGTCCCTGATGTTCATTAACCCTGAGGTACTGCTGCAGCCTCTTTGAAATGGTGATAGAGATAAAGAACACAAGGCTGATACTGGATCTTAGCAACTACAGCATCTTTATTTCCAAAGAAAGCATCTGCATCACCACTCCTCAGATGGTCTCCACCTTTTGTGAAGGTGGAAACTAGATTTGCAGTTTGGACTTCTAAGATGCTCATCTTCCTACAAAAATTTGGGGGCAGTGATGGAAGTTCCCATACTTTCAAAAAGAAACATGTCATTTTCAGTTCAAGACTGTGCCCTTTGGTCACAGTTGAGCTCCTGGGGTGTTCAGGCAAGATATGGTAATGGTAGAGAATGTCACTACCTATTCAGGGTTCTGAATGTATTTTCTTAGCTGAACAAGTGTCCCTTAGTTTCTTCAAGCCAATAAGGCCTGGTGTGAGAGAGGGACTCAGTTTTGTAGCTGTAGTATCCTCTGGATGTAGTAGTAAATTACATAAAAAGTGTCAGCGAATTCCTTCTCATTTCACAGTGTTCCCTGACTAGTTCTTCTCTTGTCTTCCAGAATTGTGTTGATTGTCTTTATTCCGAGGGTGCTAAGCCACAAGGTTACCCTCTTTTCTGATGGTTTCTGTATACAAATTGCACACAAGAATCTGTCTGTGGGCACTGACAGTGTCGTCATCTCAGGAATAGGACTTCAGAGCCTGTAAGTGCACTACTCAGATTTATGAATGGATGGAAGAAAAATTTCCTTTGGTGGACTCAGATGTCAAACTGTCTCTTTAGGAAATCATTTTTGGACCTTTTTATTTCCTTGAGAAAACTTTTGGTGCTTCTTTCCTTGGGGAGGGGGGATGGCTTATGTGGGATCCCACTAACCTCTGTGAATGTGGTCTCCAGAGGAGTGCCACATACACACTAGTGTTATGTAAATCAGAGTAGTCTGTTTAGGTTTGCTGGTATTAAATTGTTGGCGTTCCCAAGGGGTGTATATTCATTCAGACCAATAACATGACGGTGGTGTGGTACGTCAACAAACAGTGAGAAATACATTCTTACCCACTTTGTTGAGAAGGTATACATCTCTGAGAATGGTCATAATCAGGGGAATTCTTCTTGACCGCTGTTTACAGGTCAGGAGGAACTAATTGCTTCACTGACTGGTGGAATCCTATTGTTTCATTGATAATACTTCAGTTTAAAAGTGACTCATTCCCTTTTTTTGTGTAATATGTATGTCGGTGCATTGATATTTATCCACATTAATAATCATTAATCATTTGTAGTAATTTAACTAATGTTATATCAGCTGCTTTCTGAGAAGAGTTTAATTTTATGAAAAAATACCAGTAGACTAAAATGAGTAACGCAAACTAAAACTGAAAAAAAAAATCAAACACCTTAAGGATGACACAGCAGGTTAGTGTAGTAAGGTGTGCATTTCCTGAGGAGAGTGATTCCCTTGTAGCATAGATCGAGCATCTGCTGGGTGATGTCTCATGTGAGTGCGGACAGCAGAATATGTTAAGTGACCGTTATTTGCATGACACCACTTCCGTCGTCAGTGCTGTGTTGTGAATATCAAAACACAGCAGTGGTTCTCATTATGTTTTAGTAATAAGAATTTCATTGACATACTTGAAATATTATCTTCAGCCACCAAAAAAAAATATCACTGCAAAGAAAGTACATTTAGAAACTTAAAACTTGAAGGCAGTCAGCAGTCGAGGACAGCAGATTCTGTGCTGGCAGTGAGGTAATGTACTACAGTGAAGGATGTGTGTATTACCGATGTGTAATGTATTACTTTATAGCAGTGTTGCAGCAAACAGTGCGCAAAAATAAATAACTGCAGCAACCAATGGCTTACACGTATGAATGAACCTGTTAAATGTACATGCCATGATGTCTTTTAATTTGGTAGGGGTGGATATCATAATGAATGCATTGACAGTAAAATCTTAGTGCAAATCCAAGAAGTACCAAAGTTAATTCACACTGCGGTGGTGGTGCTGCGGTAGCGTTGTCGCCTCACAGTAAGACATTGTCCTGTTTGACTCTCAGCTCGAGCGTCTTTTGTGTGGAGGCATGCGTGAATGGGCGTACCTTCGTTGAAGGTTGTGCGTCAGGGCCGGCAACTCGGCACGTAAAAAATCTACTGCCAATCATTAGCGGACCGGAGTTCCGCTGTGGCGATCCCTACCGGGAAAAGCCGAGAGACACAAACAAACAAACCAAAGTTAATTCACAAGAAAGATGCATTGACAGAGATTCTAATATTTTTCACAGGATGGACCCATACTGATACATAAACCAAATCTTGGAGCTATAAACATTGCAAACTGTGTTACATTGCAATCACAGCAACAAGATTTAGCAAAAAAAAAAAAAAATTGGTCTTGCGTGTAGGTCCCACCATTTCAGTAGCAGTAGTGCTTGTGACAGAAGGCTGGGAATGCCAGAATGATAACTGAGTAGAAACCTCCCAGCCTCAGCAGACATCCTGTAGAAGATCAGCAAGAAAAGCTGAGACGCATCGGTAGACATTCTGTCGTATGTGAAAGTGGAAATTACTTTGCTAATAGGAGCAGTTGCATGCTAGACTGCTTCATGGCAAGAGCTGGACAACATGTGTCAAGATCATCCTTGCAGAAACAGTACATTGGCCCTACCTACAACATATTGTGGATGCTGGGCATTATGGTTTGCATGCATGCAGAACCACAGGGTGATGCATGCAAGTATTGCCTTTCTAAGCTCTTCTGAGCACCCATTACAAGTATCTGCAAATTGCATACCCTGAAAGTAATACTTTTGGTCATCTTTGACTTTGGTTTTAGTGTCAGTGGTACTGAAACATACTGTTTTGTATGTTAATGTGACATGCCATGGCATCACTCACATCCACTGTTTTTCGAGTGTGGCAGATGACACAGTACAACACTGTATGTGAGGGGTAAAATGCTTGGTAATGGTGCCACCATTAACATTGGTTGTTACTAGGTTTCTCTGCCATTGTACAATGGGCAGTAATACTGTTGTGTGAGGGGGTGGTGTTGCCATGCAAGATGACTGTGGCATACGTCTTTGCCATGTCTGTTAGATCATACAGTGGTGAGTCTGCAGTGGACTGGGATGGTAGGTGACTGGCCTGATGTGTGCAGGCCTTGGCACTCACACTGCAGAGACGCAGTATATCAGGCTTCTGTGGACATGGCGTCAAACATTATGTGCACTTTTGAATTATTCCCTTGCTATAACACATAGCTTAACTTGCAGTAACTAGATTTCGTAGTACTTCTCTAGAAGGCTAACTCATGTCACACTTGGCACAGGGGCTTCTTATACTGTCCTATGGCATTCATTCATTCCTGGATCAGTAGAATTCGATTGCATTGCTGTGCAAGTTGACTGTCGTACAGTTAAAGCACTGAGGTGGTGATGACAGTGAGATTGTACTCATGAGAGATTGTTTTTGGACTCCTCTTTAGCTAGAACTGAGTTAGATCTTAGACAAGTGAAAGCTAGACCCTAGCAGTGGAAAATTTAACAGAGGCAGTAATAACTTAATGATAACCTATTATTCATAAACTTGGATTTTTGTTTTCTGCTGTCTTCAAATATACATTGCATTGTGTCTCACTGACATCTTTTGCTATCTTGAAGGAGGGAGGGAGAGGAATGGATTTTGGCAGTTGTTTCTTGGACTGATGACTGTCCTGCACTTCTGTCAGTTGTGTTAGTGGGATTGCATGTGTACAGCTGGACTAAAGCAGTACCATTTTAACAGGGACTGTATAGACTGCTCTGCAAGAATTTAAATTAAAAAAATAATTTCTTTATATTTTTACATTTTGTAGTTGTCTAGTTTGCTGTGCAGTTTTTAGCCATGCAGTCTTGTACAAGGTTATATATAGTAATGTGAGATTTTGTTTTTAGTAATGTGAGATTTTGTTTTTAGTAATGTGAGATTTTATTCGTTCTTACTATAAAATGTGTTTTGGGAATATCCTCTTGCCGATGATTAAAGTTTTCTCTTAGTCTTTGTCAACATTTTTAATTTGTCAATAAAACAAACATCTACAACCATGGTTTCTACAGTTCAGAAACTATTTTCATTAAAGTAAAGTTGGATCCTCAGACGTGTACAACACAACAACGACATCAAAACCACTGTATAGAAAAATATCTCATCAGATATTTTGTTTTGTTCCATACCTTGGATATCTTTATTTTTTTATTGCTGTATACAATATATATTTTTTTACTGTATCTCATTTTTTTGCAAATATGACCTGTTAGCAGGAAGGACTGCATTCTTGTTGAAGCCTTACTTTCCATATAAATTACTTAGATATTTCTTCCCTCTGTGAGCGTTTCTTCTTGACCTCCCTCCATAAATGGGCTGTGCTTAATAAGACTAATCCATCTGGCAAAATGTAACATTAGTAAATAACTGTATAGCTAATTAAATATCTTATCAGTGTACTTAGTTTTGCTTTAGATATCCCAGTACCCTAAATTTCATATGCCGAACTCTGTAACCTCCTGTAGATGTACAGGCATTGATCAACTTGGGTGTATCCCTAACTCTGGGAATCCATAAGATGCTCACATAAGATGCAAAGCAACTACCCAGCACCTGAATTCGCAATGACCAGGTAGGAAGGACTTGTTCTTTGAACTCTATAGTTTTGCCACAGTGTTTTTTTTTTCTCTTGCACTGTCAGTGCAGGTTCTTTTAGGTATATAACAGATTCAGTGATGCAGAATGAGTTATTTTGGATGCAGGAAGTAGAGTTTGCCAAATGAAGTACAATATACAAATCCAGCACTTGGTTATCTTTCTGGAACTGTATAGATTTGTTTGAGAGAATGAACATTGCTGATGCAAAATGCCACAGGCCTCTCAAGTCCTCCAATATTTTGCAGTTAGACTTCCTCCTTCTTTACCTTGTCTTATTGACCCTTTCAGTGGTTCTGTAATCAAAAAAGAAGTTATGTACTTACCATAAAGTTCCATCTAAGTTGGCAAATCTTCATTCATCCTTGACTGATGGGTTCAGTTCTGATATCGGAACCGACTTGACTGTTACTACAGCTCAGACCAGCCAAAAACTCTCGAGCTTTACCTCTACCCAGAATACCTCACTGTAAGTTACCGCAGATCAAGTTTGCAGAAAGTATATAGAAACGTAAGTTATATGTACATATATATATATATATATATATATATATATATATATATATATATATAGGTTCACTACATAATCTCGAAATTTTGAAATATCGAATTTCAAAATCTTGAGACTATGTAGCCGAAACCCCTAAATACTGAAAGAAGCTATTCAAAATCTCAGTGTTCGGAGATATTGAAGTAGCGCTTCTGGTGTTGTGGTTTGTTGATGGATAGGTGGAAGTTCAGGTAAGTATCTATGTGTAAGTGTGTTGGTTATGGGCTTTAGTATGTGTCAGTGTGTGTTGTGACTGTGGTATGTGTGTGTGTGTGTGTGTGTGTGTGTGTGAGAGACTGTATAATGTGTGGGTGTGAGTTTCCCTTGTGTGTCTGTGCAATCTCGGAGTTAGTATATTTAAGTAGGGTGTGTGTGGGGGGCACAGCCCCCCACATGGGGGGTGCAGGGGGGCTTGTCCCCCTGCTTATCTGTACTGTAGGATGATATGTTTGATTGTGGGGGGAAGTTGTGTGTATGTGTATGTGTGTGCTGTATGTGTGTTGTACGTTCGGTATTTTGAATTTCGCGGTTCTGGTCTTTCGGTATTTAGGGGTTTCGGCTTCATAGTCTCGAGATTTTGAAATGTGATATTTCAAAGTTTCGAAATTATGTAGTGAACCCATATATAGATATATATATATATATATATATATATATATATATATATATACACACACACACACACACACACACACACACACACACACACACACATACACACACACACACATACACAAATGTATACAGATACTTGAAAGGTGGATCAGGAGGAAGCCATATCTACTGTGCTTAACCAGACAACAGTATAAAGTCATTTAGATCCGATCCACCAAAAAACTTTTAGGTTGAGGGATGGAGGGAGGGGAAAGTCAAGAATGAATGAAGATTTGACAGCTCAGGTGGAATGTAATGGTAAATATATAACTTCTTTATCTGACGTTGTCAAACGTCATTCCATACTTTACTGATGGTACAGAGTCCCCAGCTATGTAAATTCTTAGGTGGACTCATGGAAGAACATTCCTGAGCACCATCAAGCCAAAGGATGATCGTCCCTTAGAGACCAGGTCCAATTTGTAATGAGTAGTAAAGGTATGGGGAGTAACCCAGGTAGCTGCTGCACATGTCATCCATTGAAGCTCTGGATTGAAAGAGAGCTGAAGTAGCTATAGATCTTGTAGAATGTGCTTTGACTGGTTAGGTCAAGATTAAATTATTCTTATCATAAGTGAATGAAATGCAGTCTTTCAGCCACTTGGAAAGAGTAGTTTTGGTGACTGCTTTGCCAAACTTTGCACTAGAGAAAGAAACAAATAATTGACTGGATTGTCTTATGTCTTTGGTCCTGCAAAGATAGACCTGTAGTTGTCTGTGGACATCTAAAAGGTGCAAGGTGCTCTGTTCTTTGTTAGAGTGGTTAGGGAAGAAATCTGGTAAATCAGTGGTCTGGTTAATGTTTGTCTGTGATACAGCCGTGGGTAAGAAGGAAGAGTTAATTTACAAGGATACCCTATCCTTATGGAAAACAGTGTAAGGTGGTTTGGTTGATAAAGCCTGACTCTCTGAAATCCTTCTGGCAGAGGAAATGGCTACCAAAAAGAGTGTCTTCCAAGATAAAAACTTTAGGTCACAATCTGCAGAGGGTTCAAAGGGAGACTGTATCATTGCCTGAAGAACTAGGTTCCAGTCCAAAGGAAGTGTTGGATCCTTGAATGGAGACTTTTAACAGAAGAGTGCCTCTTAGAAATGATTTACAAAACCTGTGAGAGGCTAAGGAACGTTCATCTAAGCCATTATGAAAATTAGAAATAGCAGCCAGTTGTAATTTGATAGTGGAAGGAGAAGCTGCAGCATTAAACAACTAGGCTAAAAAGTCCAGCACATGTTCTATGGAAGCTGTAAAAGGATCTGTTTGTTTTTCAAGGGCCCAAAAAGTGAATCTCTTCCACTTACTGGTGTACAACTTTCTAATGGAAGGTTTGTGGGAAATATTTGAGCACCTGGCAATTAATGAAATTGGAGGAACCATGCAGTTGGCTTGAGGTTCAAAACGTTTGGGTGAACAAGACTGTCTGGATCGGACAGGAGATCTGGTGCTGGATCTAGAATCAAGGGCTGTCGAGTTAGGTGAGGCCAAAGAAAGGGGAACTAAATATGTCGAGACCAAAAGGGAGCAATGAGGATCACTGTACTCTTCAACCTGCGTGCTGTCTGTAAAAAAATTCGGAATTAGTGGTATAGGGTAAAAGGCATGTAGGAGACCGGGTGGGGGGTGAGTGTTAGTCGTGGAGAAGAGCAGTGTTTCTTGGTGACTTTCCTGGAGGGGCAATTAGGGCGAAGTAGTTGCTGCATTTGTTGTTTAGGGGGGATGCGAAAAGATCACAGCAAGGTCGACCCCAAAGATGGAAAGTCATTTTTGCCACTTTCAGATTGAGAGACCACTCATGGCGCTGCAGGATACAGCTGCTCAGCTTGTCCATAATCATGTTGGAGCTCCCCAGTATGTGGGTTGCTAGTAGAAAGTGGTTGGAAGAAATCTCCCACTGACACACACTGAGTGCTTCTTCACAAAGGCGGTAAGACTTGGTTCCTCCCTGTTTGTTGATGTTCCAAACTGCTGACATGTTGTCTGTTTGAACTGCAGTAGTCCCTTGAGGAAGAATTATCTGGAAAGCCTGCAATGCAAGAAGCACCACTCTTATCTCTAGAACATCGATGTGCAAGTTGGCCTCTAAAGGGGACAAGTGCCTTGGACTGTTTTACCCAGGTAATGCCCCCCCCCACCCCATCTGGGGGATGTCCGTGGTCGCCATGGCTGTGGCCTCCAGAAAAACAAAGGGATGACCATGAAGAACGTGATGTGAATGCATCCACCAAAGAATATCTGTTTTGCAATGTTTGGTGATCAGGATTTGTGATAACGGGTGATGAAGTATAGACCACTGGGAAGCTAGTAACCATTGAAGAATTCCCATATCAAACCTGGCTAGCAGCACCAGAGTTATAGAAGCTGCCGTGGGTCCCAAGGCTTGTAAGACTAAACATGCTGGTAGTTTGTTCCTGAGGATTAACTTTTGAACCTGAACTGCAATTCTCTGGTGATGATCTGGGGGAAGAGAAGCTAATGTTGTCTGAGTAGTCAGTACTGCCCCTATGAACTCTAGGTTTTGTGTTGGGGTTAAACATGATTTTTCTAGGTTTACTGTTATCCTCAGCACAAGTGTTGAGGGTGTAGTCCCTGGCCATTATCAGCTGATGCTTGGTCGAAGCAGGTATAAGCCAGTTGTCCAGATATGGAAAAATATGGATTCTTTGTAGTCTCAAGAGAGCTGCTACTTTTGCCATGCATTTGGTGAACACCCTGGGGGCTGTGGTGTACCCAAAGGGCAGTATTATGAATTGGTAATGACTGGTTCCCAGTCGGAAGCGGAGGAACTTTCTGGAGCATTTGTCTGTCTTTATGTGGTAATAAGCATCCTGAAGATGTGTTGAGCACATCCAGTCGTCTTTCTTCAGAAAGAAAAGAATAGACTGTATAGTGACCATCTAGAACTTTGTTTGTTGAGCTGATTTGTTCAGTACACTAAGGTCCAGAATTCGTCTCCAATTCCCTGTCTTCTTTGGCACCAAAATTAATAGAGTAAGTTCCGGATCCTTTTTGGTCTGGCGGGACTTGTTGGATGACTCTTTTATCCAGCAGTTTTTGGATTTCTTAAACTGCTGCATCCCTCTGATTGGGTGGAACATCAGGGAATTTCTTTTGAAATGGGGGAGGTTGAGAAAAGGGAATGGTATAACCTCTGTATACAATCCGTTGCACACAGGAATCTGTTGTTATGTTTTGCCAGGTGTTTAGGTGCAAGGATAAGCATCTCCCGACTGCTTCCAGAGGAAGACAGTCAGGCCTGTCTTCAAGAGTGCTGAAAGGGCTTGCTTGGCAAGGAATCCCTGAAGCCCTGGTTTTGCGGACCACCTCTGCTGCGGGGCTGGCGTCTCCTATTCTGGTTCCCCCTCTGCCCCTGGAGGAATTGCCTCCACATATATCCTGGAAAAGGCTCTGGGGATTTTTTGAACCACATTTTACCACCACTCTTTTGGTTCCTGGAAAAGGACCTTTTGGGGTGGGGTGGGGTGGAAAAACTTATGCCTACAGCGGAAAGAATCTTTCCTTCCTTCTCACACCTGGACAAGGTTTCTTTAACTTTGGGGCCAAATAAGGATGTTCCATCAAAAGGAAGCATTGACGAAAGAAGACTTAAATGGTTCCACAAAATCACAAAGGCACAGCCAGGCATGTCTCCTAATGGCTACACCTGTACCTGCTACTCTAGATGCCCCTTCGGCTGTATGTGCTGTCAGCATCAATGACAAATTGGACACAGACTCCACGGTGGTTAACTGGGATGCCACTTAATCTTGGACTCCCTCAGCTACAGCACCTGCCAGGGTGTCTGCTAATTTCTTGATTAAATCTTGTTGGAGTCTGGTGAAATATGCCAAGTAGTTCAAAGACCTTATGGCGAAGGTCATTGAAGCATAGACCCTTTTCCCGAATCTGTCTATAGCCTGGGACTCCTTGTTGGGCGGATGGACAGAGGAACTCTCCTCAGCCAGTTTCTTCTTAGTGGCGGCCTCAACTGCCAGACCCTTGGCCCCAAATTTTTGTCTTTAGGTGAAAAAGTATCTTGTCTGGTCTCTTGAGATGGGCTTGATGGAGTCAGGAGCCTTCCATACCCACTGTGAAATCAACTGAATGACTTCATTAGTAGATGGAGTTAACCAAGAGGTAGATGTCCGGATGCCAAAAGCCTGCAGGTCAACAGACTCCTCAGAGGAAGGGTTTTGGGGCTTCCAGCCACCTCTTTGCTTCAGAATTTCCAAGATGTCTCCAAAGGAGGCATCTTCAGGGGGTGTCTGTAGGGACCCCTCCCCCTCATTGAAATCTGTATCTTCGGTGACTGATTCCTGGGGGGAATTCAGGTGCTTCCTGTTGCACTTTTTTTGTGGAGCCTCCTCATGGGGATAATGTTTGGAGGTATCAGAGGATGACAGTACCTGTGGCTGTGACACCTGAGGCTTCAGCACCCACTGTCCCAGCAGAGAGACAGGTAGAACAGTAGAACTAGAGGGGGGAAATTGTTCCGATGGGGTAGGCACCAACTGAATCTCTGCTAGAGAAAGGGCCCTCTGCATAGCCTCAAAGGCCGGTCCCCCTGAAGAGGGAAGGGAGCCCGGAATAGAGAAAGACTGCCTCTGGACCATGGTCACTCTCCGCTCTGAAGAATCTAGCCTTGAGGCTGAAGCTGGAGCCAAACTGACTCACGCCGAAGCCCCAGGGGGCAGGGATGGTTCTGAAAACCCTGGAGATGAGACCTGCTCCCCGGAACCGACAGGGCAGCTGTGATTCTGGGAGGTCTTTGGTTCTGAGATGACCGAAGAACGCAGGATAACTGTTGGCTCCATAGAAGCGAGGAACTCCAGAGCTGACACCGTCGGTGCCAGGAGAACCAGAACATAAGACTCTTAAGACGTCTGTGGAGGTTAGAGGAGGAGTAGTCAATGGAGTAAAAGAAGTTTCAGTGCCTATACCTGAACGAGTTAGTACCAAAGAGGGGCCCGAAAGCCCTCTAGCCTATAAAATCTCATTCACCAACCTCTCCACATCCAATTCAGTAAGGCTTTTGGTAGGGCAGACCGACAGAGTGAAGGGGGACTTAGCTCTCTGTAAAAACACTTCAGGTATCTCCCCTGCAAAGAGATCTATTGAAGGTGAATAATGAGTCATGGACACCGAAGTCTTAATTTGAGATGAATAGTCCTACCCTTGTATAGAGAACTCCAATATGGGAGGACTCATAATTGTAATCGGTGCCGAAACTGTAGTTGTCGGCACAGGAACATGAGAAGCAGAGGCCTTCAGCACGGAGGAAACTGCCAGTGCCAAGCTCTTCTACTTTTTGGATGTTGGGACCAGTGGGGAGGTCGGAACCGATTGGCTTCTCTTTTTAGTTTTATCAGCAGATGATGAAGAAGAAGAAGAAGATATCAGTCTTGGCTTTATCCCCAGTGGATAAGACTTCTCCGAAGGCTGATGGAAGGAGTCCTTTTAAAATCACCTTAGTGCACCTCTTGACTAAGGCCCTATGCACGAAGATGTGCAAATACTACAGTCTTCTTGGAGATGAAGTGGGCCAAGATAGTCAGAAGATGGAATTTTATGACCACACTTCTGGCACTTCTTGAAGCCAGAAGGGGTCTAACACTTATCAGCCGTGATAGTGAAGAAAGCAACCTGAGTAAAGAGAAAAGCTATAGCTGTATAAGATTTCTATCTTTTTTTTTTTTTTTTTTTTTTTTTGATATAAAGGGGAAAAAAGACTATCAGTAATAGTTGGAAGGTTCACACTACGGGAAGGGATCACTGACAGAATGAGAGAGAGAATTATCAACGATGATAGTTGGTAATTACACAAAAGTGTAAGGGAAGAGAGTGCCAACAGTGATAAGCAGAATACACACAAAGTGTGAGAATAAAGCTGGAAATAGATTTGTAGAAAATTCAAGAGGAAAAGACAGGAACGTTTTACCTACTCTCACAACACTCGAGAGTATCAGCTAAACGTGACCGTTTTGGAAAGCTGCAAACGACATCTGAGGTAAATGAGATAGAGGGATTTTGGGTAGAGGTAAATCTGTTTTTTGGCTGGTGCGAGCTGTAGTAGCAGCTGAGTCATTTCTGATATCAGAACTGAACTCATCAGTCCAGGATGGAATGAAGTTTGACAACATCAAATCACATATTTTATGTTCTGCATTCCACTGGCTCATCATCAGCAGTTGACATATTTTTTCTTCAGTCTTAAGTGGTTATAACTTTGGGGTTTGGGAATGAGTTAGTTTGTCTTACTTTTTTCCCCACAGAACTAAAAAGTATCAGTACAAAGTACTGAGATCCAGAATTGTATTTTACTGAATTAATGGTTACTAAAGCGTCTGTCATATAAATGTACATCTCACTTGTTACTGTAAAAAAATCCTCCAAAACACCTTAAAAGTTACACTTACTCTATCCTAACATCCCAGTTGTAATTTTTTTCCTGAAAACTTTTGCCAAACTCATTAAGTGGTCATTGTCCCTTATACTTAACGTGGTCTCTAAATTCCTGCAAACCACCACATGTTACAGTACCCATTAAATCTTGTTCAGAATATATGGAATCAGTGCTGTTAACTGAATTAATGAATACAAGTTTGTCTGCTCTGTCCAGTGAAAAAGACCCTGCTTTGTTACTATCTGAATTCTGTAGTTTGCTTTTTGCAGTACACAACAGCCTGTACTGTCTAACAAAAATAAGAATAAATGTTAGCAGCATTTCGTGGATTAACACTGAGTTAAGGAATCAGTCAAAATGGTAAATCCAGGAATTAATGGTGCAGGACCCAAATAACACTGAATTCAATCTGTACTGCCAGCCCCAAATTAATTCTAGAATAAATACAAATATAGCAAATACCTATTGGCTTTGAAGACCTCAAACTGTCCATTTAGGGAGCAGCAGAATCTTTTGAATGTTCATTAAGTCAGTGGGCTGCACAAAGATCTTTGTGATGGCTTGTACTGTGCTCAGCAGTTAGATATGTAATGCTTTAAAAGGCTGTCATGTCTGATTCTCGTTTGCTCTTCAACACGTGTGTATAGTTGCAGTAAACCAAAACCAAATGCCCCACTCAGATACAGGTATAATCCTCTTATTCACACCTGCATCTAAGCTTAGTCCTTTCCAGTGGTACAAGTTTCATTCTTTCTACCAGTTCTACACCCGAAAGTTTTAAACATGGCAGCCTGAAATCCCTTACCCGTGTTCTGCATATAACTGCTCCCCAGCTGCAAACATTTGTCCTTTTGGCAGAATGTTAGAAAAATTAAGTACAACCAAAATCTAGAATATGTAAACACATATGGCTTTCTAACAGATAAATGGCACAGCTTTTGTCCAACGGGCAGAACTATTATTGTTATATACTGATCAACCATACAATTTCTAACATGGTTCAAAGTCTCATAACTGGAACTACCTTTCATGAGCTTAAGAGTGCTTTCACTGTGTTGATTATGATATTCTGCAAAAAACTTAGCTAATGCAGATTCTCAGATAATGTCTTGCGTTGGTTTGCTGGCTACCTAGACAGTTTTTGAATCTCAGTAATATTCCCTCAAGCACTGTAACATTCACAACAGGAGTGCCTCACAGATCATTATGTTGGCTGACTGTTTTGTTTATGCATCAGTAATCTTTCTCAAGACCAGTCAAATATCACCTGCATTCTTTATGTAGATGTTGTAGACTAATTCCTCAAAAAACAATAGTTATATGCATGGATACCCTTCAAAGTCTTAATTCTGCACATATACCTTAAGTTACTTACCCAGATGGTAACTATCTAGCCTGTGTCATGTAAAGTAAATACTGGGACTGCTTCTAGTTCAATTCTTACCACTACAAGAACATAGAGAAACTAGCAGATAAGTCCATCCATGTCTCTGTAGGAGCTCACAACTCATTAGTGAAAAAGTTATTTGGCATTAGTTTTTTAATCCCAAAGGTTGAATATGGATTTCCTATAGGCTCTCTGTAAATTAAAAAGCTGAAATCATGATTTTTTATTTCATTTGTCTTTTATGTAGAACACCACAGTCACATATTGTACAAAATTAACTATTTCCTATTTAATGAGAAACCATATTATTGTCACATTGCCTAACATTTAAATTTATTAGCGATTCTTATTGTCTTCCTCACAAAAAGAAATAAAAAGCTAATAAGAAAATTCCTTACTTATGACATACAAAAAAAAGCAAGCAGGTACCCTTCCCTGCAGATTATCTTGTAGTGTAGCAGTTGGTGAAAGAGTTTCCGCAAATGTTGCACCAACATCTTGGAATGTTATACCACAAGCTACACAAAAAGTGGTCAATTTTATCTTGTCTGTACAGCTGTTAAAAGTACACGTAATGGAAGAAAACAAATGCTCCTGCTTTAAAGATCATGGTTAACTATCTTCTACTCAGAAACACATTTATCAGGTGTCAAAACAAATTCTGTTACCTGCTGAACAGATTTGTGACCATGATACACTGTTACTTTCCATAACATGTTTAATATTCTAATTTTTGTATTTGTCTTGATTAATGTTAACTTTTTTCTTGCATATATTAAGCAAAAGCAGTTGTTTAACAAATTTAAATGTTTGTGACTTTATTTTGAATATAACCCACAATAATTATCTCGCTGTTTGTCATTTGCTGTATGTTATCCTCTAAAGCCTTAATATATTTGTTTCTGCCACATGGTCAGAATTGTGACTGAAAAGGGTCTTTGAACCATTTCACCTATGTGATAAAGAAATGACAAACAAATAAGTTGTTGAGTAAGTAGAGTGGTAGGTAAAAAGACAAATGAAGAAGGCGTTAGAGCAGCCAGCTTAATTATATTATGGGATTCAGGTACACATGCATGTAGGTGGGAGTAGAAGGAGAGAGAAGTTTAGTTTGGTTATTGGCTGTGTATCAGCACACATTGGATAGAGTAAATTAACAGCATTGGCATGTGGGCAAAGATAGTGCATGACTCGGTGTTACCACCAAAAATATTGCCACTTGAGGAGCTTTTGTAGGTTTCAGGCATCTCTGTAGCCTTCTCAGAGGTACTGCCACTATATCAAAGAGTGCAAAACGAAGTCCAGGTATCTAAGTGTGCAGTATAGACCTCAGCACTGTAGACTGTAATATGGAACAATAAGAGTCCAGAGAGCCAACTAAGAGAATTTGAAGCTACTGTAGGATCCATGCATTCTGGTGTGGGATCGTAAGGATGAAAGTTCTAATGCATCGTCAGCATTTTTGTTTTATCACTGCTGTATGCTCATACAGTCACTGTTTTTACTCATTACTCTTTGCTCAAATGATTCATTACACTGTGTGGGTCAGTACGTTGTTTTCTGTCTGTATCTTATGGAGCTTGTCTTCCTGGGCCTCTGCTGAAAAGGGTTTTCCCATCCAGTCAGACTTTACCATTCTACAAAAGCAATAAATAAAAAAATAAATTAAATGGTAAATGGAGTGCGATGCTGCACATAGTAGCAGAGGTGTGGATTACAAATACAATGCATCTGCAGGCTGTAGTACTGCAAGACGGCATAGACATCTCATGTATAACAAAGCTGTGTGTAACCTTTTGCACAAGTACTCAGTATTGATTGGCTGTCCTACCACTGGGGCTTTCTGACATCTTAAATCAGGAAATTTAGGGGACACAGACAGAGAAGATGCAGTGAAGGAAGTCTGTGACGGAGTGGATAAATCCACTGTGAAGACATGGTTGTAAAAGGAAAGAAGGACAGATTTAGACGTTGACCATAAGAGTTGGGGGCAAGTTTGGGGATCTTTGGTGAGTCAACATGGAGTAGAGATCCCAAGTGGCAGAAAAAAGGAAGAATGAGCTGGGTATAGGATTTGTAGATGACTGGAAAGGAGGGAGACTTATAGGAAGTGCCCAAGTATAGAGTAAGGAGGCAGAGGTAGCTGGTAGAAGTTTTGATGGAAGCTGGAATAGAGCACAGAATGGAGACCCTAACATTGGGTAATATTCTTGAAATAGTACACTGAAGTGCAGGGAATATTGTGGGCAGAGATGAGTCTCTCAGCACACAAGCTTACCACAATATTCCCATCTCTGGAGTATTAGTTTATAGTGTTGGTACTACAGAAAATTCTTAACTTTAGTCGGTTAAGAAATATTGACATGTTGTAAAGGGATGTCAGGAACTGAGTACTACAAAAGAGGTGGAGGTTCATAAAGGAACAGATAAAAAGAGAATGAAACCATATATAGGGAAGGGTGGAGTATGCAAGAGTTGTAGGGCTTTACTGTTAAGAAGGACTGATTAGTGAGAAAGGGAAGGTGCACAGAAGGATGAGGTAGAAGTCATTTCATAGCATCACCGAAAATGCTCAGTAGAGCTCGTCCAGAAATATCCACTACTTATCCAGCAAAGTTGAGGTTTTGTTTTCACTTAACTTTTGGATTAAAATGGATTCATCATTGTTTTTTTGTTCTTGCTGATGAACACTTTTTAGTTGCTTTTCAGCGAATGAGTTTTGCAGACCCTTGATTTATGTGGTAGTTAGTTGTACTGTATTCTGTATGATGTTTTAGTGATTATATTAAAAATGTGTGAGAATATGTAAACCATGGGTTGAAGAAGAATTTTGTCAGTAGCATGTGGTTATTTTTCACAATGCTGTCACCGTTGCTTCCATGACTCAGAAACAGCTTGCCTTTTCTCTGTATTTATGACTGTAGGTCATAAAATTGGTTTCTTTATGTGACTTGGAAGAAATGTGATTACAGACGGGTGTGTTGAGGTTAGAAAGGGCTGGTTTTAAGCTGTGGCAAATACTGATTCCTGCAGATGGGCTGTGCCTCTGTTTTCAGCATGGTATGTGCAAATTGGCAAGTGAATGCACACTTCCAGTAGTACCCTCCCCAACCAAACAAAAGAGTGAACATTTAAAAAGTCACTTATATTATACAGATGATGCAGAAATTTATGGTTGCATGTGAAATGATTAACATGCTTTTGACTAATGCTGTTGCATTTGTATTTTTTGTAAGGAAGCAAGTGCCCTTTGCAGCTTTTTCTATCGCTGGTATTGTATCATTGGCACTGAGGTAGCACAATAAGACAGTGTAGGTGGTATCTGTTAAGAGTTACTGATTTTGGTGTTAGCTAAAGAGGATGCTTACAAAGTTTATAGTGGCCAGTTCATACTAAAGGAAATCATTTAGACTGGTTTTGTCGCCTAATGAACTAAGCTGATCGAATAGTGAGTAGCAGGATGTCAAGATGTCCAATGGCATGGAACTCTGGCTGCAAGACAGGCAGAACTCATTGGCAACAAAGACAAAGAACATTTGTCATTAAGACATTTCTAGGGTTGCCTAGTTTTCTCCTAACCGACAATGCTCTAATTCTTCTTACCTCTTCAGTTTTTTTCTTCTGTGAACAAAAGCAGGGGGCAACATAAAACAGCCCCAGGCTGAGATTTACTGTTTTTTCATATCTTCAGTTGCAAGTTTGATCGAGTTGCTATTCTCAGCTAGGATGTTCTTCCCTTGGAGCAATCCTCGTACATCATGTCCTTGTAAACATTAAGTCCGTCATTTTTAAACAGTCCATGACAGTGGTCACAAGCTGTGGCCAGGAGCTGTTCATAACTGTGATGAGGGAGGCTCTGATTCATTTGGATGCATGCTGCCATACCACTGTGTTTCCACTGCCTCAGCCCAATAGATTTTTCAGTCCCTTCCCGTCTACAACAAACCTCCTCTCTGCTGAAGTTTTTCTTAGCTTCACTAGATATTAGAAAGTGGGAAGCTAAAACAAGACAGCTGACTCTCTTCTTTATCTTCCCAGACGTAGGACAACCAAGGAAGGGTATAAATGGATGAATATTTTTTTTTTTTCAGAAGGCTATCTGTGTAGACAGAATCCTGTATTGTTTGTAACCTTGTCATTAATTGCCCTGAGGTAGGGATGGGGTGCTTGAAGTGACAGAAATGTAAGTTTGTTAGCAGCCTTGGAGGACTGAGCATCCCAGAGACTCCTCAGCTATGGGAGGGTGCTGTTTTCTGACATATGAATTATCTTTTGTAAAAGTCAGATTGCAAGCTACAAGTCAACCAGTAACTGAACACTTAACGGGCTATGAGACAGCGGTGTTCAGCCTCCGTGTTAGTAGGAATCGGATTGTATGTGTGTGTCGCACATGTTTATCCTCATATCATAACCTGCTGATGCACATTCCCTCAGTCACCACTTTTTTGCTATGGTGGAGGGGTATCCATCTTTTATTTGGAAGAGGTGATGCAGAACACTGAAATGTTATCGCTCACCTTCCTTATCTAGAATTGTTTTAGGTTCTTTGGGGAAATGACAAAGACAATTGTGCGGGAATGAGATGGGATTCTAGAGTGCATCCTACAGTCTGTGGGTATGCCAGAACCCCAAAGTACGTGTGTAATTGAGGTTGATTTGAAGAGGTGGAATTCAGAGCTGTTTGCATAGTAACAGTATATGGTTAGTAATGCAAGCAGGATGGACTAATTTCTGTTAACTATGCAGATTTAAATAGTTATTTGCTGCTTGTTAAAAATGTAGATTTAAATAGTAATTTGCCTAATTTCCTAACCTACATTTTATTCAAGATGAAGAGATTACATGTAGGTATTGTCCTACTGACGTAGGAGCTCATTTTCTGTTGCTGTGGGAGCCATCATATGCATATTGTTGGTTGGCAGTAAGGTGAAGTCTGTTTAATTAATTGTTGTTGTGTGTCTTTCGGCTTTTCCCGGTTAGGGGTCGCCACAGTGGAACTCCGGTCCGCTAATGATTGGCAGTTGATTTTTATGTGCCGAGTTGCCAGCCCTGACGCACAACCTTCAACGAAGGTACGCCCATTCACGCATGTCTCCAAGCAAAAGACTATCGAGTTGAGAATCGAATCGGACAGCGTCTTACTGTGAGGCGACAACGCTACCACAGCACCACCAGTACAGAAACAGTAGTTCTGTATTTTCAGAAGTTAATGACCTTAATAGGTCCAGAGCTAAGGACAGAGTGAAATGATTAATTCTGGGTGAAGGTGCTGATTATGTAGCCAGATTGATTCTTTTGTGAATGAGTTGGTAGCCTAGCTAGAGGAACTATTTTCATCTGTGAGTAGGGCAAAAGGTACAACATAAAATGCAAATGATCCAAACAGTGCAAAAGAAAGCATAATTGAAAAAAAAAAAAAAAAAAACATAAGTGGGATTTTTCTTCGTAGAGGTCATTAGCGGACCGGAGTTCCATTGTGGCGACCCCTAACCGTGAAAAAACAAAAGACAAGAAGACAGGCAGAGCAGCAGAACAAGACAAGATGAGTAATGCGTGTAATAAATATCTTGATTTTGTTCCTGCCTAGTTGGATGTCACTGCAGATGTGCCTTGAACTGATTTTTTATTTGTTGTTGTTGGCAAATAATAAAGTTGAATGTCATATTCTGTTTAAAATTGTGCAGGGATGTTGTAAACAAGGACAATGCAGGTAGAACATGTTTAAAAAATATGCTTTTATTTCTGCTATTCTACAGTTTCTGCTGTCACACATCACTGTCTAATCTGTGTTTATGAACATCAGCAGTTTTCAGTACATAGATTGCTCATGAAATCTGAGTATTACGACAGTTCTGTAAAATGTATATTTAATCATTTCAGATTATAAGGAAAACTGTGACAAGTAAAATTCTAGAAGCTCAGATTGAAGCCATGTCTCTCTCTCTCTCTCTTTAATCTTTTCCAGTGCAAATGTGGTAAGGTAGAGATTGTATGGTAAAGCAGTATAGAGTGACAGAAAATATAATTTCTATTTTGCCAGATACATTGCATTTCATAGAAATGATAATACACTGTCAGGAGTGTATAAATTTTGTTGCACCCTGTAGGTAACAAGGAAAATAAAATGCTAATTTACTTTTTCCTCTTTTAAACACAAGTAAAAATTCATCTATACTTTCGCATAAGGAGGTTCAAAAGTACTTAATTTTAATTGCACAGGGGTAATAATTTGCTCAGGTTGATTTTCATCTTGTTTTTTCTTAGTCTGACAGACAGCAGAGACTTTTGTTTGAAACAGCACTGAAACCAATTTGAAGATTCAGCCCCTCTGCACGCGAGCTTACACACACACACACACACACACACACACACACACACACACACACACACACACACACACACACACACACCACCACCACCACCAGCATCAAAACTTGAAACACTTTTAATAGGCTCACTCGCTCAGAAAACTGGATCATAGTTTTTGTTACACCAAGGTTTGACGAGATACCCTAATTAGACATTTTGGTGTCGACGGCAGCTTTTTAGAGGATTTCCACACCTCATTTTCCAGCTCTCTACACTCCAGACTGTCACAAGACTGGATCGGCTTGGAAAGTGAATTTTCTGCATCCTTTGTTTTCTTTTGAAGGTGCTGAGCAATGTTACACAGATCCCTTACTTCCAAAAAAATGCTGAAGGACAGCTCAGGGTATGGGCTTCCCGTGTGTTAGCCATTGACTTCCTGATAATCTGATGGAATAAGATGCCTCTGGTGGGTCGGCCAGGATAGCAGGAACCATCATCATGGTGCTTTTTTGTACTTGATTCAACCACACCTCCTTTGTTGAGGGCATTGAGACATCCCTTAATTACTACCTTTAAAAGGTGTCCTGCTGCTGTGTCAAGACAGTATTAAATCTGCAACATCTGTGAAACAAAAAAGAGCAAACTTTTGCATCTGAGGTGTAAAATTTAGTGATTGTTTTGCAGAGGAACCAGCAGGGACCTCTGCCTGAAACTGCATGGTTTGCAACTTGATGGCCAGTAGCAGAATCATCCCTAATAGCCCCCCCCCCCCCATATTCACCTCCCATGTTGATTATCTGTAAGGACACTTGTCCAAGGGAGGAAGTCATTAGATTTTAGAGTGACCAACAATAGTCCTTAACCCCAAGCAGACTTAAAGGTGGAGGCTACAGGTGTCAAGAGCTGCTTTATTGCATGAGTGGTTGTTGCTGACTTACAGACAGTAGGTGGGTAAAGGAAGTGATAGCCAGTGGCTGTCTAGTAAGTTTTTTTTCCTTACCTCACATACCCTTCCCTTGTCAGAATGGGGCCCTGTCAGTAGATCAATGGCAGTATCGGCGACTGCCATTTCAGTGAAAATGTTTTGCAAAAAGCACTTTCACCAACAGTGGAGAATTCCCTTTTTCTCCACTGTTGTGTGACCTTGGAGTAGGTATATTTAAGTTTGGGGTGCAAGGGGGCTTGCCGCGCTCCAAAAAATGTTTACTCCAGAGTTTTACCGAGAGTGTTTTTGGTAAAACATTTCCTCATTTTTTTAATTTTGTGGCAGAATATGTCGATATATTGACATGCTTCCAGATGTATCTACCTCATCTAGCTGAAGAGTGGCGTGGAAAAACATGTGAGCGCTTCTTGAAAGCAAAGTCATCCATGAGGTCCCATCTGACCAGGAAGGACTAGGATACTTATTCCATACTTTTTTTTATTCCAAAAAAGACTTTAGACCTTCAGCCACTTTTGGCCTAAATGGCTTGATTCTCTAAGAAGTCTTATATGGTTGTCCTTCAATCATTTCTTTCTGTTCAGTCCAGAGTTGTGCTCATTAATTCCTCTGGAAAGTTCCTTGACATGTTCTTACAAACCAGTTACTGCTAGTTCAAAACTCCGTCTTTGTTCTAATGTCATCATATATAGTGTGCACAAAATGCATAGCTGTAGTTGCTGATTTCTTGAGGCTAAAGGGATCAGAACTGTTTCTGTACCTAGACAACTGGATCACAGCAGAGAGAGAGAGTCTTATATGCTAACATACTAGTCGGTGAGTTCTAAATGACAAGTTTTCAACTCATTAGTTTAAACACAATGATTTTGTAATTCTCTGACTTCTGTTCTCCATAAAAAATCACTGCTAGTGTGATTTCTGCACATGTGCCAACTGTAATGGCACTGTTTGTGATCTTTCCCCTTTTCTGTGTGCGTATGAAACTGTGGTGTTAGCATGGGCAAGTTCAGGGGGTCAGGGTGTTTGGTTCTCACATAGGGGGATCACAGGGACTTGCCACCTGCAAAAAAATCTCTTTCAATAAAATTTCATCATGTAGATTTGACTTTCCTTCAGTCTGAGCTGTCAATGAACTTGTACTTTGGAATGCAAGAGGAAACAGTCTTGTACAGCATAAAGATTCTCTACTCTGGACTATTCAGTTTCTAGAATCAGTCTGAGTTAAATAGAGACCTAACAGGATTGCATTACTTCTCTTTTGTAGCCTAGATACCAAGACATGTCAAGTTGTTTGCCTTTAGGGAGAGTAATGGGTATTTCTTCTATGATTTATCCCTGTTTTCTTGCAAGTAGTTCTTCCAGTATGACTTTTATTAAAGAATCTGGCAGAGGGTGGGGTGGGGGGGTTACTTTTATTAAAATTTGCGGAGTGGCTTCCTCTCAGAAGTGCAAAAGCCATTTCTCTCAACTTCAAAAAATAAACTGTGATTGTACAAAACTTATAGCAAGTGTTAGGATGTGCTGTAATAACACTGAAGCCTTTTTAGGGAGGGTTCACACCCCCTGCAGACTCCAACACAGGGATCACTGCCCTCCATGTATCTGTATTACTTCTATGCAGACGCCAGCATCACTGTACTTCAGAGTAGGAGGAGTACTTTCAGGTACTGATAAGTTTACGTTTACTTAGTATGTACAGCCTCACTATTCTAGGGATTATAATTCTTGTCTTTGAAGTTTCAACAGGAAGACTGAGGGCTGCATGGCATTACAGGTTCCATCAACTCCCACTGTGAAGTTTTTCACGAGAGAGTTACAGTGGGCACTGAGATGTCAGTAGTCACAGGACTGCGATATTCTTGGTACTTTAATAAAAAACTTCAGAAATGTTTAGAGATCATCTTCATTTGTAGCTACAGTGAAGCTGCTGGTGACCCCACTGCAGAAACCATCGTGACTCCAGATGTCTCTTGCATCAAGAAGTCATGAGATTGTAGAAATGGATCTTTTAGGCTCACTGGATCATCTCATCAGTTCATATCAGATGAATGACAAATTGTCTGGTGTCCAAGTTGAGCAAGAAATTTCTTTAACATGATTGCTGATGTTTTTGGAAGTAGGATTAATCAGTTTATGACTTTTTTGTCTCCCTAAATTGTGCTTTTGTGCTCACTGTCACACCAGGAGGCACAAGGCTATGTTGGCACTACCTTGTCAGAAAGGAAGTCTTTGTCCTCCTCCTCCTCCCTCAGCTCCCTCAGATGTCTAATTTTTTTTCAGTTATGAACTCCTCTCTAATTTTTCCTTATCACAAACACTTTCTGACTTGTTTTCTAGAAGTCTAATCCTGACCTTCATTCACTCAGGCTATTGGAATGGTTCCTGTAGTTTAGTTAGACAGCAGGTCATCTGATGTTTGTGGTACGGTGATCTCCAGTCCAACAGCTTCTTGGAGACTTCCTACTCAAAATACGTCAGCATGAAATTCTTTTTTCTTCTAAGCAAAAGTGAGAACAGGGATAGCTCTTCCACCCCTAGCGTCCTTCTTCTCCGATAGCTTTCAGAATTTTTTTACTTGGACTTTCGCCATTTTACTGTTAAAATTCACCTTGTGGCAGTTTCTAACTGTTGTTTTGGTGTGCTTCCCAAAATGTTATTCAATCCTGAAATGTGCAGAGTCTTTAAAAGATGTTTTCCTTGTTCAGTCCCCCATTTGGGACACAGTACCTCTTTGGTGCATATTTTTTTTTGTTGGCAAAACTCACCTCATTCATATTCAGGCTTATAGATTTGTACAATTGTAAGTTTATATTTTGACAAACTGTTTCTGGTGGCAGTAACTGCTGCTTGGAGGATGTCTGAGCTCCAGACTTTAACAGTGTCACCTTTTGATTTCCTTCACAAAGGAATAGTTTCCTTTTGCTCTGGTCATTCTTTTGTACCTAGTGTGGCCACTGAATGCAACGTGTATCAGTATGTTTATCTTCTGATTTTCTTTTCATCCAAGGGAATGTCTTCTCTATGTCATGGATATTCATAGATAGCTTGGAAAATGCCTTAGAAAAGATTATCAGTATTTCTGCCATGGCGGAAAAATTACTAAACATAATGGCTTTTTAAGTGCATTGTTTTGGTAAATCCCAGCAAGGTTGTTCCAAATTACATTCTGTCGTGATTTTTGTAGTTAATTTCTATCTTAATGCCTTCTTAGGTGACACTTGCACTGGCCATATGTTTTTGTAGGACAGCCAACCAAGATGTTGACAATCACTGTTCTTTAAAGTTATGTCTTACATGATCTAGTTTGTACTCTGCAACAGGCATGGACTGGTGACTGCATTCGGCACCAGTTCAGCTCCATATGTTTTTTTGAAGTGTGAGCTCTGTCCTTATTTACCTTAATGTCATTCAGTCTTCACTTCTTCAGATCTCTTTTGCTACTTTATGGACCCAGATGGGATTCCTTCTGCTCGAGTGTCTCGGTTTTGATAATCTTTTTTTTTGTTTGTTTTGAGTGATAAGTACCCTGGTATTTTACAGTATTACTCAGAGAGCTGTATCCTGTTGTCATTTCCCTAAAATAAATAAATAAGATGTTAAATTTTGAATTTGTTTTCTGCCTAACCTTCTCTTTTATTCATGTTAGCATGCCCCCCCCCCCTTTCCTTCCGAGTGCAGCAGCAGTGGCCCAACAGGTAAGCGCACTTGACTTTGGTGCTTGAAGATCGAGAGTATTCTCACACCTGCTATGTGTATTAATTTCCTAATATGGACACTGCAGTGCAGCATTAGGGGCGTTCTGCACTCCTGAGTGTGCTGCCCTTCAGGTGAGATATTAAACCGAGGTTTCACCTGCCTGAGTTGTTGGTAGCTTAGGTGAATTACATTATTCTATTTTATTTGCATATTTTGCAACCACATATCCATTCTTTTTACTTTGTTTTTACAATTTTATCACCAGCATTGCAACACGGTTTTCCTACATACTTCTTCTTTTCCTATTTCCTTAATTTTCATTTACCTATCACAGTGCTTTTTCCTATTCCTTATTTCCCCAAGTACAACTTTGCCTCTTCTGTTTTTGTTATGTAGTCGTCATTCACACCTTCTTTTCCACAATTCCAAGACTATAACAAGTAATATTTTATTCCATTTATCAATCCCTCCATCCTTCCTTTTGCAGGTTTACCATACAATATCATTTTCATATTCACTTCCTTGAAACCTTCCCAACTATATATACATTTTTAAACTTTTTTCTTTAAAAGACTTGTTCATGTTATATTTTATAAAACAATGGTTTGCATTTTCCTGGCAGCAGTAATTCATTTGTTTCACTTTACCAGGCTGTATATGACAGTTTTTCTGTTGGTCATACGAGTTCAAATGTTATCAGCTGGAAGATCCCATGGATCACATTATTTGATTGTCCAGCACCTGTCACAGGCATATACAGAGCTGGTTGCATTATCCCAAATTTAACAAAGGATGTCCCTTTACTCATCCTCTTCCCAAGGTCTTGGTCTCTATCGATGCATCTGCCCTGGGAAGGGGTAGATTGCTTTGGGCAGATGGTACAAGGGATTTGGGTCAACAAGAGGCCTCATTGCACATCATTAGTCTGGAAAGGAGGGTGGTGCTCCTTGTGCTGTAGGCCTTTCAAGACCTTTTGCCTCAGAATGTGATTATCATACAGTCCGACATTATGTTAGTGGTGTAGTGTATTGATAAACAAAAAGAAAACATGATGCTGTGGGAATGGGCCGTCCAATCACAATGCATTCTTACATCGCACACTACTAGTGAGGCTCAGCATAAGTGGTCCCTAAATCTGTCAACATCTGTTGATCTTCCATTTTTGGGAGAAGTCTTGCTATGACTTTTTTACTAACTCTACCAACACCAAGTGCAACACTTCTTTTCTCTCACCACTTCACAGGGTTGGATGTCGTGGAACTTTATAGTCTAAGAGTAGCTGCCAGGGTTACTATAAGCCATCAGCCATCCCCTTGATAACAAAGTGTCTTCAGGAAGCCAGTGTGTGATTCTAGAGTCTTTATAATAGCTCCACATAAGCCTTGAGAAGTCTGTGGCCACACATGATTCAGATGTCCTTGTTTCTTGAGCCTCACCCAGGCCTGCTTTCTCGCCAGTCTAGAAATCCTCCCCCCAGAATTAAACTCTCTTAAGCTGATCACACGGTTTCTTTAGTTCCACTGATGGGTAGGGACCCCTCGTACTCACCCAGGATGGACAGACCTTTACAGCAGCCTGGAAGCTGTGCATTATACAAAGGCAAAGGGCTAAATTTTCCCCATAGGCTACTCAGCAAGTTATTGATCCCTTCTTAGCTCTCCCATTTCTTCTGTAATTCAGTTTTTGTCAGATATATTTGATAATGGTTCTAGTTTTGCTTCAGAAATGTTACATATAGCAGCCATTTCCATCTTTCATCAAGGGTTTAACTCTTCTTTAGCAGCACAAATAGTGTACAAGACTTTGCTTAGAGAGGCTTTCCTCCTTGTTTCTCCATGGGATTTTAATTTCTTTCCCAAAAGCTGACTCTCTCACCTTTTCAAACTGCAGCAACAGCAGACATGACATTTCCGTCCTGGAAAACATCCTTTCTAGTTGCTGTCTCTTCAGCCAGAAGGATCTCTGAATTACAGGTCCTTTGCTGATGTCCACCATATGTGATGTTTCAAAAGGATAGAGTATTGCTACACACAGACGTAGTTTAAGGTAGCATCAACACTGAAACTTAATCAGTCTTATCAGTCTGAAGTTTTCTTTCCGGAGCATTCCAACATAGGGGGTGCTGCCCTGATGTTCACAGGGATCAAGATTTTGTTCACATATGATTGAGAGCTGCAGGAAGGGTGATCAGCATTTTATTTCTTTTGCCTCCAACAAATTAGGAACATTTCCAAATCTTTGTTGTTCAGATGGCTGTCAAAGTGTGTTGTCCACTGTTATGTGTCTAGTAATGAGTCAGTTCCTGCTAAAACAAATGCTTATTCTGATAGATCTATGGCTGCTTCATTAGCCTTCTTCAGGAATTCATTTGAGGATGATATCTGTGCTGCTGCAACATAGGTTTTCCAACTACACATTTTTACAAGACACTGCAAGTTGGATGTTATTTGAAGGCCATGTGTTCCTTTGGGGCAGCAGTAGCCACTTATTCTGTCATGATTCCAGCCAAGACACACAGCTGGTATGTACTTACTGTTGTGATAGATTTTCATGAGCCATGCCTGTACATTTCAGTTTACTCATTCTCTGTAACCCTCCAGATCTCATTTTTCCCTCTCCATTTTGGATTCATATTAAGAAAGACTTCACAAGTAGTCATTGATATGTTAAGAGTACTTGTCATTCCTTACGTTTTTTTTCTCCTCACAGTTGGTTAACTGCTGCCCCCATGGACCTCTCCTCACCAACTGGGTATCTTATCAGGCAACTCCTGCTTCTCCAGGACTTAGTCTACCTCTTGCTCAGGGCCTCTGAGGAGATTGAAGCTGTTGGTGCAGCATCTTATTGTTTCTGCAAACAGTTTTCTCTTTATGCATTAACATCCCTCCCCTGCACACACCCATTGACTTCCAGCAATAGATGTGCAGTGGGGATGTGCAGATGTGTCCTTCCATCACTCAGCTATTCCAGCAGTAGATGTGCAATGGGGATGTGCAGACGTGTCTTTCTACCACGGAGCAATGAGGACTTGCAGATGTGTCCTTCCACAACTGAGCTGATTCAGCCAGTGCTCTCTACCGCTTTATCTTCCGACAACACCCCCAACATATTCCCAGCCTCCTGTACGGATGGACTTTGAGATGCGCATGCATCTCCCCGGTGGGCACACCAGTCTTTCCTTTTTAGCAACTCAGATAAATGCACTGCTGATCATGCTTGGGTTGTTTTAGTCTTGTAATCCAGTAGTTTAGTAGGCAAGCCAAATCTGTTAAAGTGTGACCAAGGGGCATTATGGGAGATATAGTAGGAGGTCAAGTTGTTGAAAACCCTATGGAGCCATGTTGGCCTGCCTGTTGAAGTGTGTAGACATAGATCATAAAGATCTGTTATGATAAGAACATAACTCTTGTTTTTTTAAAGACCTGTTATTATGGTAAGTGCATAACTTTTATTTTTATTGTTATGTTACAGGGAACAATCTCCTACTAGTACCCCCTACACCCCCAATGTATACATACTGACTCTGATATCTCCATACCTTGGAGAAAAAGAAATACTCAAAGGTGCAGTGATCTTGAACTTAATGTATGCAGATCCCCAGTTTTTGCATATTCATTTTCATTATTCTTGGACTTAAACTAATGAGTCCTGTAATTTGAAACTGTTATCATTTTCAGAAATATGTAAAGAGGTAATGTGAGGATGTAACAACATAGCACTGCAGAAGAGCGTGCTTCTTCGAGACACTTATTCTGACCATGAAGCTCGTTTAGTAAATTCAGGCAGTATGTGTTGGTTTACTGTAGTTGTAATGCTGTTCTTGTGGTTTGCATTCTTTCTGCAGAAGCTTTGCTGTGAAGATGTCCATAGCACATAAGCAGCAGCTCCTTGTAAACAGAGCAGTTGTTTTGAGTGAAAAATAGACTTGTAGCAAACTCTACCTTGTCTTTGTGCATGCGTACACACACACACACACACACACACACACACACACACACACACACGCACACACACACACACACACACACACACACACACACACACACACACACACACACACACACACACAATGTGCTGCTGTAGTAGTGTGGTCCCATTACAGAATGCAGTGGTTGCTTTATTCAGTTAATATATAGCCAAGGATACTCTTAGAAATTAGTTTATGCTAATTCGTCTCTGATCAGAATAGAACCCCCCACATCCTTTGTCAGCAGTTTCAAAGGCTTGTTATAAAACAGCCCCAGATACAAGATGTATTTTTTGTCAGTCATTTATATTCTTTTCATTATCAATGTCATCTTGAGGTGTGGAAGTACTTGAAGTGTTAATGCAGGTGTGGATATTAACAAAAGCATTAGAAATGGATGTTGGGCACCTTCATACAAGGCGAATAGGTCAACCAGAAATAAAAAAAAAGAAAAAACTCATAAAAGAGAACCCTTATTTTAGTATCTTTAGACATGGTGTCTAGTAATGTTTAGTTGATAAAATACATTATTCTAAAGTCAGATACTGGACTCCTAATGATGCAAGCTGCTTGTGTTTTGGTGTCTCATTACCATTTCATTGTGTCTTTGTGCTTAAATCTAAGGAAGTGTACTGTGCTATTTCTAATTTACATATGGGTATAACAGGCTCATATTTCATTTGTAGGCTTTCCCTTGAGAGATTTTCAGTCTACTAAAACTGCTGTGGTGTGCAGGATGTAAATATTCAGACAGGGCTAAATGAAGTAGTTCTGTTAAGACAGTTGCCAGACGTCAAAACAAAGCTGGTTGTGTCTTCAAATCTTTTCTTTTTTTTTTGTTATATGTGTGTGGTTTTTTTTTCTGCTCTTTAGAGCCAATTGCAGTTATTGAAAATGGGTGTTTTCACTTGCACTGATTAATATAAAATAGTACAAATTTATAGATAAAAAAGTAGCTTTTTGTGATTACACAGAATACAAAATGGCTTTCATCATTAAGCACTAAGACCACAGCTATTACCAACAGATCCAAAAATCTGAGACCTTCCTTCAAATTACAGTTAGATTATTTCTGTTGTAATGATATTTAGAAGTCTGTTTTGGTAGGAAACAGACCCTGTGATAACCGTCTTTGAGGTTTTATGGTCCATTTAAAAGCGACACGAAAATGGAAACTGTATGGTGCATTAATTTGGAGAACACTTTTAATCTACGCGCAAGCATGCGCTCGGACACACACACACACACACACACACACACACACACACACACACACACACACACACACACACACACTTGTGGTCAGAATGGGCTCATTGGCCTAATGGATAAGATTTTTTTTTTAAATCTACCAAGTCATTACACTCTCAGAACATATGTTCCCAGTTACCTGTTTCTTCTCCATCACACCTACAACATTTGCTGTCTACCTGAGATAAAATTCTTTGATGTCTGCTTGAGGTATAAAAATATCTATGCAAACACTAACAAGCAAAGCTCCTAAACATTCTGGACTTGGATGCATACCTGTGAACCATACATATGTCTTCCCATTGTTTCTTGTAAATTGCTTTTCCAGTCTCTCTTCCCAATCTTTTTTAATCTCCTCTGATTGATTCTTATAGTTATCGTGCAATATTTTAGATGTCATACTAATTATCCATTTTTTAACAGCTGCTTTTGTTTCTAGATTCAACTAAAAACTCTACCAGAGATGGTCTTTCAAAAATATTTTGATATTTTGAGGAATGTTTTGATTTCAGACTAAAATGGCATGAACTTTTATGAGGGAAAAACTGTATGAAATTCATGTTGTCTGTTAAGACTAACTTCCAGCTTGATATATATGATGTGTTTTTCTTTAAAAACTCTCTATCTTCCATGAAAAGGATATAAATTAGATGCAATACTCATTTTTATCCTTACAGCAGAAGAAGTTTTTTACTGATGCTTTTTAGGTTTGACAAAGTTGCGTCTTTCGGTTTTTCCCAGTTAGGGGTCGCCACAGCGGAACTCCAGTCCGCTAATGATTGGTAATTGATTTTTACGTGCTGAGTTACCAGCCCTGACACACAACCTTCAACGAAGGTACGCCCATTCACGCATGTCTCCACGCAGAAGACGCTCTAGCTGAGAATCGAACCAGAAAAGTAGTGAATTTATATTGTAACTTTTTAAGGTGGCTGTTGCATGATACATTTGTTTTCTTATGTTTGTGTAAGCATTCTTGTTTTGTCTACTGTTTTTTAATAACTTATTAACATGTATACCAGAATGTTTTTAAATAGAATAAGAAAAACACATACAAGCTGATACAACTTCAAGTACAAGTATAACCCCACTACCCTAGGAAACAGTATAGATACGAGTGAACAGACATTTACTATCTGCAAAACCTGTTCACTAGAAAGTATATAACAAGGTTACTATTATATAATCTGTACCACTATTGGTGAAGACAGTGGTCGGCAGGAAAACTAAAATGAACAATACAAATAGCTGTATTATTGTCGACCATATGGACTTCCAGTCCCTGAAAAGATTTGCAATTTTTTGTGTAATCTTCAATATATTTGTAAATGCCAATGTTATAAAATGTGCAAGATAAATTTTATGTTTATTCACTATGTGCTAATGTAATGTCTCGCAACTGAATGCAATGTTAGTGGTCATTAATATGTATTGGGCTTTTTATATTTATAATATTTCAAAGAAGTCCTTCAGCTGTGATTTTATCACCTGAATAGGTCCAGGCTTGTTGAACATAGAAACACCCCCAGAAAATAATGGAGGATGTCTGTGCTCTGTTGCTGACAGACATTAGAAGATCTACTTGTCAATGAAAAATAAGATACTGACTTTGTCTGTATTGTTTTGCTTCAGGCATCAGACAAATTTTGACAGAATTTTGATCCCTTTTTATGTAAATAATTTACCTTTAGCTGTTTTTAGAAGTAATAGTTCTACTTCTATGTGTGATATTGTGGGGAGATGATAGGTGACCACAAAAACATTACTTAACTCAGGATATCTTTTCTTTTAACTCTAAAAACAAAGACATGATTTCAACTGTAAGTTATGCTTTTTTTCTTATATTATTTGCACAATTATCTTTATTTTTATTTTTTTTGTTAGAAGGTAAGTGTTGCTCTGTATTGATGACTATCTAATTTTTTGCATGTCTTTCTTCGCACTGTTGAGTTTTGACTTGTGCAAGTTTTTACTTTATTTTACATTATTGGGGTCTTTATCTGTAATACTGTACTGCCTTTGACCTGGGTCAGGACTGAAAAGGGTCCAGTGATTCATTTTACTCACCTGGTCAACATATCAGTAAAAGAGATAGAGAGAAAAATAGATATGTGTGTATATGCATACATACTCAGCTCAAGACAAATGTCTGTTGATCTGAAGATAGAGAATTTCACCTGCAAGCATACTTTGCAAATACAGTGAGAAGGACCTTCATGACTTGACCTTGTGAAATCTGAAATGCTGACCTCAGGTAAAGTTTGCTGCTGTTGACCCACTCCCTTGTTAACGGTATGGGGAGTATCTGAATACAGTTTGTAACTAGTCACCTGTGACCACTTGCATACAACAGGGATGGTTTAGCAACCCCCTCCCCTGAGGGGAAGCAAATCTTCGATGCTTTATTGCCTTTTCTGCAGATGTTCTTCTTGTTTCAATGTTACAGTCATTACATTTGGGTTATCCTGCTGGCAGGTTGCTCTCAGCCCGCCTGAATTCCAAAGTCTTGGGTCCTGCGTCGTTTGCAGTCACCTCTTCCCTGACATCAGGTCGTCAGGGGTATAAAAGATGCAGCCGACTCCATTTTATTTAGTCTTTCTTGCCACGCGGTGCCCGAAGCAGAAGCAGTTCGCAAGTGCCGGTCGGCCGACTCCTGAGATTTTCGTGTTTGAGTTTCAGATCCGAAGTCTTCATTAAAAGCTAAGTACCCCGTTGGGGAAACTTTTTTCTTGCTCCAGACCGATGTCAGAAAAAGTTAATAATTGTATATCTTGTGGGAAGCAAATACCTCATAAGGACTTTCATTCTTACTGTATTCCTTGCCTAGGCCCTGACCACGACGTTGCTAGTTGTCGGTTTTGTGCTAGATTTAACCAACGCACTATTAAGCGTCGGTACGATTTTGCTTTAAGCTATTTTGGGCGAAGATTTAATTATACAATGTCGTCGGATAGCCATCCGACTACTGGAGTTCATAAAAAAACACAAAGAAAAAGAAAAGGACAGGCAAGCGAGGTCCAAAACCGATGACAAAGCTTCTCCTAAGCAAGTCGCCAGTTCGCTGGTTCTCAGTGAGGCGCTTTCGCAGCCCCTGATGCCCGCTACTTTAGAGTCGCAAGCTGCTACCGACTCCCACGTGGAGCCGGCCAGGCCGCTGGAAACTCAAGGTATTGGAGCCTCGGAAACTATTCCCTCAGATGGGTCCAGAGCCGCTGAGCAGGCATCAGCTTCTGAGGGTGTATTCAGACCTAAACAATTATATATAAAACCTACTTCAAAGACAAAGACTAAGACACCTTTAAAGGCAAATAAACAAGTTCACCAGTCACAAGGACAGGCCTCCATGCCCAAAAAACAGATGCTCAAAATGGCAGAAAACTTAATTACCTTAATCAGGGGTCCCCATCCCCCTCCTGACAAGAGGCCTAGGCAGGAGACAGACTATGAATCTTCAGATCAGGTTTCCATGTCTTCTGATTCCTCTTCTGATCAGGAATGTTCTCTTCCCCCTATGAGGATTCTGATGCTGAAGAATCTATTCCTTCAGCTTCTCCTCCTGAGGACTACTCTTTTGGGGAAACCTTGCATACCATGAGGGAGCACTTTCACTGGGAGAGCCAAGACTTTTCACAATCTAAGAAAAGGCTCAGAGATTTCCTTTTACTACCTCAGCACAGGCCTGTAGCTGTCCCACCTGTGTTGGACATTGTAGATGATGTGTTCTCGGAGTCTAGTCTGACCCCTGACTCTTTACCTGCAGCTCCTGTTAAGCCGGGCAGATACTACAGGGTCCCTGACTCTCATAAATTTATTTTCAAAAACCCTTCTGCAGACCCAGAAACTATTTCTCAGGCTCCAAAGGGGGAAAAGGCTTCTACTGTAAAAAAAAAAAACTACCCCCTCTGACAGGGATTCCAGGGCTCTGGATAGATGGGGAAAAAGGTTTACACATCTACTACTTTGGCTATAAAGGCTTTAAATTGCCAGTATCATATGCTCAAATATCAGCAATATATCATGACACTGCTTAAACAGAAAATGATGGCAAATTCTGAATGTGCAGAAAACAAAGAAATACAGGATTTATTGCATGCAGCTGAACAAGTTGGAAAGCATACTTTGCAATGTGGGTTTGATTTTCTGGAGGCCTCCTGCAGGGCCGCTGTTACGGGTTCTGTCATTAGGAGGTTAAAGGAACAAAATCTGCCTGACCATGTTAAAGCAAAATTATTAGATGCTCCTTTACAACATGATACCTTGTTTGGTGTTAAGGCAGAAGAGGTGTTAAAGAAAATGGAGGACAAAGCTAAATCTATGCAAACGGTCAAGGATTTCTTACAGGTACAGCCACCTAGATTTAGCAGACACTGGCCTACAAAGAATTGGTCCTTTCCAGTCTCAGACAGACCTCAAAGGGGCAGATCCAGACGCCCTAGAGGCAGATCACAGCCGCAAGGATCCTACAGGTCTAAGCAGTGGAGTGCTTCTACCTCCAAAGGAGGAGAGGACAAATCACAATCATACAGGAAACAGTCCCAATGACTTCCCCCCTGCCTGCGCCAAGCACTTATCTTCTGGCAGCACCCTTAGGAGGAAAACTAGCACTTTTTTCTCAAAATTGGCACATTATAACCCAGGACAAATGGGTTTTACACATAGTGTCACAAGGCTACAAGTTTCATTTCCATACTCTGCCAAGGGCAAACGGTTGCCAGACTTACCAAAAAATCAATGGGCAGAGGCTCAAAAACAAGTTGCAGCACTCATGACATGAGGGCTATTCAACAAGTACCACAGCAAGAGCAGGGGCAAGGATTTTACTCAAGACTGTTCTTGGTACCCAGAAAGGACAAAGCATGGAGACCAATACTGGACCTGTCTATTCTAAACACTTTCCTGAATATACCAAAATTCAAGATGTTGACCTTACAGCAGTTTCTGCCCTTGCTGGGCAGCAAGGCTTGGCTCGTGACTTTAGACCTAAAGAGGCATACCTGCATGTCCCATTCAGATAATCATGCAGAAGATACCTCAGGTTCAAGGCTGGCTCAAAGCATTACCAATTCTCTGCACTGCCCTTTAACTTACCTACTGCGCCCAGGGTCTTCACAAAGTGCCTGGCACCAGTAATTGCTTACTGCAGACAAAGAGGAATACAAATATGTCCTTACTTGGATGATTGCCTCATACAAGCAGAGAAGAAGAACATTCTACTACAGCATCTGACTTTTGTGATAAAACTCTTAACGGGCCTAGGGTACATAGTCAGCAAAAAGAAATCAAAACTAGTACCCTCTCAAGAGATAATATTCCTGGGTGCAAGCTTAAATACAACTGCCCAGATGGCTTATCTCACTCCAGACAAACAAAGGCAACTGACTACCTATTTCAAGGAAATGGCAACAAAGGCCCAGTTATCTGCAAGAATATTTCTGCAGGCTTTGGGCTTCATGGCATCTTGCATCTTACTAATTCCATATGCAAGACTACATATGAGGAAAATTCAGTGGTACCTAAAAAGTGTCTGGACACAACATTGACACAGCCTGGAAACAATGATTACTCTTAATTCCCTGCCTGCATCAGGAATTTCGATGGTGGGCCAAGGCTTGTCACCAAAACAAGGGACAGCCATTCTCACTACCCCTAGCCAAGCAGAGCCTAATGACGGATGCATCAGATTATGCCTGGGGGGCACACATAGCAGGAAAAGGCATTCAGGGCACCTGGTCCACAAACCAAAAGCATCTACATATCAATCAAAAAGAGATGCTAGCGGTTCAAAATGCCCTGACAGCCTTCAAGGACCTACTTCATCCGGGACAACTACTGATAAAGACAGACAACACCACGGTCATGTGCTACATAAACAAGCAAGGGGGCACACATTCTTACCCCCTGTGCAGACTAGCCATGGCTTTATGGGACACAGCATTGACTTACCAAGTTCATCTGCAGGCACAATTCCTGCCAGGAAAGGAAAATACTCTGGCCGATGAACTAAGCTGAAACCTCATGGATCCCCACGAGTGGCACCTGGATCCGCAAGTCTTCAACATGATAAGAATGAAATGGGGACGCCCGGACATAGATCTATTTGCCTCTCCTTAAAACCATCAACTAAAAAGATTCTGCACAAGGACTTGTCACAGACAAGCTTAGAAAGTGGACGCCTTATCTTTCAACTGGACAAACCTATCAGTATATGTCTTTCCTCCACTTCCTCTCCTCCCCAAGGTACTCCTAAAGGTCAGGCAGGAGAAACCAAAAATTATTCTGATTGCCCCAGACTGGCCACGCCAGTACTGGTATCCGATCTTAAGGAACTTGTCCCAATGCCCAGCCTGGACCTTACCTCATATACCTCATCTGCTGTCCCAGCAAAACAATTAGATTCTGCACAGCCAACTCAGGACCCTAAACCTGGCAGTATGGCGGATAATGTAGCCATACAAACCACACCTCTCAGTAAAGCTGTGATGGATGTCATTTTAGAAGCCAGAAGGCCTAGTACTAGAAAATCCTATGCTGGGAAATGGAAGAGATTTTGCTCTTGGAACCAAGCTCAAGGAACTGATACAGCTGTCCCAAATATTCCTCAGATTTTGCAATATTTAACTGAGATGCTGGACAAAAGCATGTCTTTTTCTTCAATTAAAATCCATGCCTTTGCCATTTTGGCACATTAAAATACAGAGCCACCACTCTTTTATCATCCTTTATTAAGACAGTATCAAAGAGGAGCCAAAAGCTTAAGGCCTCCAAGCAGAACGCCAATGCCTGCATGGGACCTCAATTATATCTTGGAAAAACTCACCTTACCGCCTTTTGAGCCAGCTGCTACTGCATACATAAAGTTCTTATCTTGGAACAGCTCTGCTCCTAGCAATAACTTCTGCAAGACGAATTTCAGAGCTACAGGCTCTCATGGCTGTGGAACCCTTTATCATTTTCTATCCAGACAGGGTCTCTCTGAGAACCAACCCTACATGTATGCCTAAGGTGGTATCCAGTGTAGCCCTTAACCAAACAATTCAGTTGCCAACTTTTTATCCAAATCCACAGAACAAGGGGGAGAAAATTCTGCATTCTTTGGACGTACACAGACAACTTAGATTCTATTTGGATAAAACTAAAGTTTTCAGAAAGACAGAGCAATTACTAGTGGCATATGCTACAGCATCACAAGGAAAGGCTATCTCCAAGCAGACTATTTCAAAGTAAATAGGTCACTGCATTCGTTTCTGCTACTCTCAGCATGGCAAACCAGTGCCTAAGGGCATTGGGCCACATTCAACCAGAGCTGCAGCCACTTCTGCAGCCTTTCTCAGGGGAGTACCAACCAAGGACATTTTGGAGGCTGCTACTTGGAGTTCAGTGCATATCTTTACAAAGCATTACAATCTGCCTCTTTACTCTAAATCCAGGGCAGGCTTTGCCACTGCTCTTAATGCTGTTTAGCTCCAGCCCCCCAACCATAGCTTTGGGACTCAACCCAAATGTAATGACTGCAGCAGTGAAACACGAAGAACATAGAACAGTTGTGTACACTTACCATAAATGTAGATGTTCGAGTGTATTCACTGTTGCAGTCCAGATTACCCACCCGTCACCCCCCTTATTTTTTCTGAAACTTATCTTTACTTCTGTAATCTATGCAACCTAGGTGGTGTATTTGCTTATAGATGAAGGCAAAGCTTATTTTGGTGCATGTTTGTTTTATTTACATATTTTTAGCCTACCTTTTTGGGGGCACCTGACATCTGGGGCAAGAAAAACTAAATAAAATGGCATCGGCTGCATCTTTTATACCCCTGACGACCTGACGTCAGGGAAGAGGCGACAGCAACCGACGCAGGACCCAAGACTTTGGAATTCAGGCCGGCTGAGGGCAACCTGCCAGCAGGATAACCCAAATATAATGACTGCAACAGTGAATACACTCAAACATCTACATTTATGGTAACCGCGGTGGTGGTGCTGCGGTAGTGTTGTCGCCTCACAGTAAGACGCTGTCCGGTTCGATTCTCAGCTAGAGCATCTTCTGCATGGAGACATGCGTGAATGGGAGTACCTTCGTTGAAGGTTGTGCATCAGGCCTGGCAAGCCGGTACGTAAAAATCAACTGCCAATCATTAGCGGACCGGAGTTCCGCTGTGGCGACCCCTAACCGGGAAAAGATGAAAGACACAAACAAACAATCTACATTTATGGTAAGTGTACACAACTGTACTTTTTTGTGCTGGTTTCTTTGAGGTAGGTTTTGAAAGTTTCCAAACATACCTACTTGTTTACTTAGGGAAATTAGTGATGTTCATTGTGTTTCACTGCTGCAGTCATTACACTTGGGTTATCCTGCCGTCAGGCGGTCCCGCAGTCGGCCAGAGTTCCAAAGTCTTGGTCCGGCGTCGGTTGCTGTCGACTCCTCCCTGACGTCAGTGTGCCAGGGGTATATAAGAAGCAGCCGACGCCATTTTCTCCAGTCTTTCTTGCCTCATGCCGCGCGGTGCCCGAAGCAAAAGCAGTTCGCAAGTGCCAATCGGCCGACTCCTGAAATATCAAATTTGATTTCAGAACCGAAGTCTTCAATAAAGCTAAGTACCCCGTTGGGGAAACTTTTTCTTGCCTCAGACCGATGTCAGTAAATGTTAATAATTGTATTTCTTGTGGGAAGCAAATACCTCATAAGGATTTCCATTCTTACTGTATTCCATGCCTAGGCCCAGATCACGACGTCACTAGTTGTCGGTTTTGTGCTAGATTTAACAAATACACTGTTAAACGTCGGTTTGATTTTGCTCGCCATTACTTTGGCCGAAGGTTTAATTATACAATGCCGTCGGAACAACCGACGACCGGAATGCACAAAAAACGCAAAGATAAAGATAAGGACAGGCATCCGAGGCCAAAAACTGACGACGAAGCCCCTTCTAGGCCAGTCGCCGGTTCGCCGGTTTTCAGTGAGGCACTTTCGCAGCCCCTGACACCCACTACCTCAGAACCACAGGCTGTGATCGACTCCCACATGGAGGTGCCTAGGCGTCTGGATACTCAAGGTGTTGGGCCAACAGAGATTAACCCTTCAGATGGGTCCGGAGCCGCCGAGCAGGCGTTGGCTTCTGAGGGTGTTTTCAGGCCTACACAACTTACCATTGCAACTACTGCCAAGACTAAAACTACATTAAAGACAAAGGAGCAAGTACAGCATTCACCTGGACAGGCCTCCATGCCTAAAAAACAGATACTCAAAATGGCCGAAGACTTGATAACTCTGATCAGGGGTACCAATCCCCCTCCTGATATAAGGCCTAGGCAGGATACAGATTATGGTTCCTCTGACCAGGTTTCTATACATTCTGATTCCTCTTCAGACCAGGGATATTCTTTTCCCCCCTATGAGGACTCTGATGCTGAAGAATCAATTCCTTCAGTCTCTCCTCCTGGGGATTACTCTTTTGGGGAAACTTTACATAGCATCAGGGAGCATTTCCATTGGGAGGGCCAGGATTACTCAGAATCCAAGAAAAGGTTCAGAGACTTTCTTTTACTGCCTCAGCACAGGCCCCTTGCTATTCCGCCAGTGTTGGACATTGTGGATGATGTGTTCTGTGAATCTAGTTTAAATCCTGATTCGTTACCCCCAGCTCCAGTCAAGCCAGACAGGTACTACAGAGTCCCTGACTCTCACAAATTTCTTTATAAAAACCCTACACCTCAGCAACTTTGGCAGTGAGGGCTTTAAATTGCCAGTTTCACATGCTTAAATGTCAACAATATTTACTGTCTCAGTTAAAACAGATTTTGAGTACAAATGCAGAACAACCTGATTATAAGGAAATGCAGGATTTATTGCATGTTGCTGAACAAGTGGTCAGGGCAAAAGAAAGGAAAATAATCTAATTCAGGATGTTCAAAATTCCATTTAATAATCCATGCGTTCTGGTACCTCGGCAATTCGCCTTCAGTGGAACAATTTCAAATATATTACATCCTCCATAGATAGTAACATCATTTAATTTGTCACAGTCAATTAACCTGCAATTACATTTTCTTAAAGCCCAAGCACATTAATTGTCTATGAAACTAATACAACTTATATCAGTTGAATTATTTTAAAGTAATAAGTTAATATACTGTAAGCTGAAAGACACATTAAATATACATATCAAAACACTATTATGCTCTATACTACTATTATATCAATCTATAATTTATACATTAAATATTCATTATTAAATGTTTATAAAGCACAATTATAAATACTAGCAGCTTTAGATAATATTGATGTTCCTATGACCTACGGTAATAAAAATAAAAATATAAACAAAAATGGAAAACCAAATAATGAATTATCAACCCATTCCAGCATCTAAATTCATCCCTCTAGGATATAAAGTATGATAATTGAAAATTAACTTGTTTTCCAACCTGTTTAATTCATTTTTTAAATTTCTTCCTAATAAATGGGGTCTGGCCAAAACACTAAAGTTGAATCCGTCGGTTTCACCCTTATGTACTGTAACAGTATAAGCCTTTTAAAAAACCAACAGCTGCTAACAATTTTTTGCATGCAAGCAGCATGCATCCCCCTCACCTTATCAAGGCATTACCTGAAAGCGAGTTTAAGAGAATTTGTAGAAATACATCTGACCCTACTTTGTGGGAAGAAGTGAGAAGTGTTAGGTGAAGTTTTTGAGAGATTGTTGTCCAGAGGTTATGCTGAAGATTCCCTTCGCAAAATGTATGATAGTTTAACACAAAAAAAGAAAAATGTAGGGGGTTGTAGGAAAAGACGCTCAGGCAATGCTGATGATGGAGAGCAAATGTTCTTCGTTTCTAAGTATTCAGAATTTTCAAAGATTATTGAAAAAATTTTCAAACAGTTGTGGCATGTAATTAGTGATGACATTTCCATTGGGCATTTATTCCCAAAGCGGGGTATCTTTTCATATAGTAGATATAAAAATTTAAAAGAGCTACTGAATAAGAAACTGGTGCATTCTCTAGATGGGAATGTAGGGATGTTTAGATGTGGTCAGTGTTCCATTTGTGAAAAGGTTAGTAATATGCATGGGAAGAAAATCAATGGTAGAAAATATGTAGCCTTTGAAAGATTTGATTGTACATCTTCAGGGGTAGTGTACATTTTGGGATGTAATTGTGTGGAACCTATGTGGTACATAGGAAAAACAACTAGAAAAGTTAAGGTTCGTGTTTTAGAACATTTGGGGGATATAAGGAGAAAAAATATGGACGGCCCTGTGGCTTCTCATTTTGGTACAGTATATAAGGGTGAAACCGACGGATTCAACTTTAGTGTTTTGGCCAGACCCCATTTATTAGGAGGAAATTTCAAAAATGAATTAAATAGGTTGGAAAACAAGTTTATTTTCAATTATCATACTTTATATCCTAGAGGGATGAATTTAGATGCTGGAATGGGTTGATAATTCATTATTTGGTTTTCCTTTTTTGTTTATATTTTTATTTTTATTACCGTAGGTCATAGGAACATCAATATTATCTAAAGCTGCTAGTATTTATAATTGTGCTTTATAAACATTTAATAATGAATATTTAATGTATAAATTATAGATTGATATAATAGTAGTATAGAGCATAATAGTGTTTTGATATGTATATTTAATGTGTCTTTCAGCTTACAGTTTATTAACTTATTAGTTTAAAATAATTTGATTGATATAAGTTGTATTTGTTTCATAGACAATGAATGTGCTTGGGCTTTAAGAAAATGTAATTGCAGGTTAATTGATTGTGATAAATTAAATGATGTTACTATATATGGAGGATGTAATATATTTGAAATTGTTCCACTGAAAGCGAATTGCCGAGGTACCAGAACGCATGGATTATTAAATGGAATTTTATACATCCTGAATTTGATTATTTTCCTTCCTTTTGTCCTGTTTTCTTGGATGTTTTTGGAATCGAAGTGATTTCTTGCTTAGCTGAACAAGTGGGAAAGCATACTTTGCAATGTGGTTTTGATTCATTAGAAGCTTTTTGTAGAGCAGCAGTTACAGGATCTGTGATTCGAAGGCATGCTTGGTTGAAAGAGCAAAATTTACCAGATCATGTTAAGGCAAAATTATTGGATGCTCCTTTGCAGCAAGATAATTTATTTGGTATTAAGGCAGAAGAGGTATTAAAGAAAATGGAGGATAAGGCAAAATCTATGCAAAGAGTGAAGGATTTCTTACAGGTACAGCCACCACAATTTAGCAGAAATTGGCCTACAAACAATTGGTCCTTTCCAGTGTCAGACAGGCCACAAAGAGGCAGATACAGATGCCCAAGAGGCAGATCTCAGCCACAAGGCTCTTACAGACCACGACAGTGAGGTGCTTCAACCCCAAAAGGAGGTGAGGACAAGTCACAACCTTACAGGAAACAGTCCCAATGACTTCCCCCTTCCAATGCCAAACTCTTCCTTTTTGGCAGCTCCCTTAGGGGGGAAACTAACACTTTTTTCTCAAAACTGGCAAGCAATCACCCAAGACAAATGGGTGCTGAATATTGTGTCTCAAGGTTACAGGTTCCACTTTCACACTTTTCCAAGGCTAAAAGGAATGCCAGACCTGCCACAAAATCAATGAGCAGAGGCACAAAAAGAAATTACAGCCCTCATGGACATGAGAGCTATTCAAAAAGTATCACAGTAGGAAAAAGGACAAGGATTTTACTCAAGACTCTTCCTGGTCCCCAGAAAGGACAAAGCCTGGAGACCCATTCTGGACCTTTCTACTCTAAATACTTACCTGGATGTTCCGAAATTCAAAATGTTGACACTACAGCAGCTCCTTCCCATGTTGGGCAAGAAAGCTTGGCTTGTTACTTTGGACCTCAAATAGGCATACCTGCATGTCCCTATCAGACAAAATTGCAGAAGATACCTCAGATTCATAGCTGGTTCAATGCACTACCAATTCTCTGCACTGCCCTTTGGCTTATCTACTGCGCCCAGGGTCTTCACAATGTGCCTGGCACCAGTAATTGCATTTTGCAGACAAAAAGGAATTCAAATATATCCATATCTGGATGACTGCCTGATTCAAGCAGAGAGCAAGGACATTCTTCTAAAGCATCTGGCGTTCATAAAAAGATTGTTAAGTTCCCTAAGGTACACAGTAAATGAAAAGAAATCAAAACTAGTGCCCTCACAAGAGATAATATTCCTGGGTGCCAGCTTAACTACAACGGCCCAGATGGCTTATCTCACGTCAGACAAACAAGTTCAACTGACTCAGTATTTTCACTTGATGGCAACAAAGTCCCAACTCCCTGCAAGAAAAATTCTGCAGGTCTTGGGATTCATGGCATCATGCATACTGCTAATTCCATATGCAAGACTGCATATGAGGAAATTACAATGGTACCTAAAAAGTGTTTGGTCTCAGCACTCTCACAGCTTGGAAACAGTAATACCACTAATTCCCTACCTACAACAGGAGTTTCGATGGTGGGCACAGGCATGTCACCTCATCAAGGGTCAACCTTTCACTCTTCCCACAGCCAGGCAGACTTTAACAACAGATGCTTCGGATTACGCCTAGGGAGCACACATGGCAGGAAAATGTATTCAGGGCAAATGGACCACAGACCAAATGCATCTTCACATCAATCAAAAAGAGATGTTGGCTGTACAAAATGCCCTTACAGCTTTCAAGGATCTTCTGCATCCAGGACAGTCAACTATTAAAGACAGACAACACCACAGTAATGTGGTACATAAACAAACAAGGGAGCACTCATTCTTACCCCCTATGCAGACAAGCCATGACCTTGTGGAACACAGCTCTAACCTATCAAGTTCATCTGCAAGCACAATTCCTGCCAGGAAAGAAAAACACTCTGGCAAACGACTTAAGCAGAAACATTATGGATCCTCACGAGTGGAAATTAAATCCACAAGTCTTCAGCATGATAATGCAAAAATGGGGGTGCCCAGACATAGATCTATTTACCTCACCACTGAATTGCCAACTACAAAAATTCTGCACAAGGACTTATCACACACAAGCATGGAAAGTGGATGCTCTTTTGTTCAGCTGGAAAAGCCTAAATGTTTATGCCTTCCCACCTCTGCCTCTCCTTTCAAAGGTACTCCTAAAAGCCAGACAAGAAAAACCACAGATGGTTCTGATTGCTCCAGACTGGCCACGCCAGCATTGGTACCCAATCTTAAAAAACTTAGCTCAAGGCCCACCTTGGATTTTGCCTCAAATTCCACACCTTCTGACTCAGCAAAACAATCAGATCCTGCACAGTCAGCTCAAAACCTTAAACCTGGCTGCATGGCAGATTCATTAGCCAAACAGACAACTCCTCTCTCTAAAGCTGTTATGGATGTCATTTTGGAGGCCAGGAGGCCTAGCACCAGGAAATCTTATTCAGAAAAATGGAAGAGATTCTGTGCCTGGAACCAGGCTCAAAACCTTGATCCTCTTGTCCCTAACATTCCTCAGATACTACAATACTTAACTGAGATACTGGACAAAGGACTATCCTTCTCATCCATTAAGATCCACGCTTCTGCCATCTCGGCTCATTACAACATAGATCCTCCTAGTTTCTCTCACCCTTTGCTAAAGCAGTACCTCAGAGGGGCTAAAAACATAAGACCGCCCCGGAGAGCACCAACACCTACTTGGGACCTCAATTTCGTCTTGGAAAAGCTCACTTTGCCTCCTTTTGAGCAAGCCAATTCAGCAGAGTTAAAATATATGTCATGGAAAACTGCTCTGCTTCTGGCAATAACCTCAGCATGAAGAGTCTCAGAACTACAGGCACTAATGGCAGTTGAGCCTTTCATCATTTTCCACCAAGACAGGGTTTCTTTAAGAACAAACCCTTCCTTTATGCCTAAGGTGGTATCCATTGTGGTTCTTAACCAAACTATTCACGTGCCAACATTTTATCCAAATCCCCAGAATAAAGTGGAGAGACTTCTATATTCCTTGGACATACACAGGCAATAGCGCTTCTACTTGGACAAAACAAAAGCTTTCAGAAAAACTGAACAATTGTTTGTATCATATGCTGCAGGATCACAGGGAAAGGCTATTTCAAAGCAGACCATTTCAAAGTGGATAGGGCACTGTATCCGGTTCTGCTACACACAGCATGGGAAACCTGTACCATCAAACATTAGGCCACATTCCACCAGGGCAACTGCTACTTCTACTGCCTACCTTAGAGGAGTACCTACCAAAGACATTTTGGAAGCTGCAACTTGGAGTTCAGTGCACACCTTTACCAAGCATTACCACTTGCCTCTTTACTCTAGATCCAGAGCTGGCTTTGCCACTGCTGTGCTGCAGGGCCTTATAGCCACACCAAATCCTCTATAGAACCAGCCACCCTGACTCAGCTTTGGGATTCAACCCAAGTGTAATGACTGCAGCAGTGAAACACGATGAACATAGTACAGTTTTGTACCTATCATAAACGTAGATGTTCGAGTGTCTTCACTGCTGCAGTCCTGGTTACCCACCGACCATCCCCTCTTTCTTAGCTGGGTCTTACCTATAACTTTCTACACTATTATACCTATGTGGTGTATTTGCTGGTTGCTACAGGTTTTGTTTTTACCTTATTGTATGTTTTGCAAGCAATATGTATTGCCTATCTTTTTGGGGGCACCTGACATCTGGGGCAAGAAAAAATGAAGAAAATGGCGTTGCTGCTTCTTATATACCCCTGGCGCACTGAAGTCAGGGAGGAGGCAACAGCAACTGACGCTGGACCAAGACTTTGGAACTCTGGCCGACTGCGGGATCGCCTAACGGCAGGATAACCCAAGTGTAATGACTGCAGCAGTGAAGACACTCGAACATCTACATTTATGGTAGGTACAAACTGTACTTTTAGGTTGGTCCAGTGACTTAGGTGGGTTTAAATCATTCACTACACAGATTGTGACATATTTGCTTCAGGAGTATAGGTGGGCCATACTGTGGCCCTATATTGTGAAAGAAAGGATAGAACATCCTTCAGATGTGTTCTGTTCTTTAGAAAGGGAGGTGCTTGTTCATTGCCATCCTTCTGTTTTCTGTGTAAAATATGAATCCCATAAATTTATGCAAAAATATGATGAGGTGGCCTCCTTAAGTATAGAGTATACTTTTAAATGTACTGCATCCTATGTCGCGATGCTGGCAGCACAGACTCAGTCACAGGGGTAATTTTCCATCGCAGCTCGGGTTATACTTTTTTCCTGCTATTGTAAGACTGTCTATTAATACTGTGAGCAGCTGCTGAAACTGGGTGGTTTCCGTTTCCTCGCCACTTCTTTCCCTTTGACCTGTAAGAAGAAAACTTTGACTTCATAATTTTCAACTTTGTTTTTGTTGCTCTTTAGATGTTACTGTTCTAGTTTTGCATACATAATAAGTACTTTTGGAGAAAAAAAAAGAAGTCTGAACTTTGAATTGACAAATTCATTGTGTCATCTGCTGTGAACCAGATCATTGTACTGCAGCATATTTCCTATGCGGTTATTTTAATGCAGATAAGCAGTGTCAAACATGCTGTGCATTACTGAACTTCATTGTTAGATAGATTTTCACATAATCAGCATTGGTAGGAGCAACATGGGGAAAAACCAACTGATTATAGAGAAAAAATCATTGTATGGTCTTTTGCTGCTTCCTCTGATTCCAAGTCTCTGACTAACGTCTTGGACTTTACTGCTGATGTCCTTACATTCACTGTTGCAGTATTCACTTCCATATGGGATTCCCTTCTGTGGGACCCCGAACATCCAGCCAGTCTACCAAAAATTACTTGTTGCTTATTTAAAAAGTACGCCAAACGTCACCAAAAAGCTCCTTGCATAGTATAGGGCATAAAGGTGAAGTTCAGGCCTACCATAAACAGAACTTCTTTGCTGCCTGTTCTAAATTCAACAGGATGCTCCAAAAATCTTTTTGGTGATGCCCTTTTGGCCAGAACAGCTGGTTCCCTCTGCTTCTGCATCTAGCCAAGGGTAAGCATCAGAAGTTACCTCACAGGGAGGATCTAATCACATAAGACAAGGGATCTCTGATCCATCCCTAGCTGTCTGCACTTCAACTGACACTGTGGGTGACAGGATTTTGATTCCTCATAGACATATGTTTTCCGAGGATGTGCTGCAAGTCCTGCAGTAGGCCAGGAAACCTACTACTCGGAAATCCTACGTATCCAAATAGAAGAGGTTTTCTATGTGGTATTTTGCTCGCAACCTGGACCCACTTACTGTGGATGTTCCTTTGGTTCTCTCTTATTTGTGTGAGTTGTTCAATGCTGATTTGGCTTGTTCTTCTATTAAAGCCCACTTATCAACTTTCTCAGCTTGTTTGCCCTTTTGTCCTCCTCTAGCTTCTAAATTTGAGGTGAAACAATTTCTTAAAGGCATCCTTGATATTAGACCTCCCAGGAAGCGTGTTCCTCCTCCCTGGGATCTTAACCTTGTCTTGGAGAAGTTGATTCAGACCCCTTTTGAGCCTGCTGCATCAGCATCATTGCATCATTGTTCCTGGAAAACTATTCTTTTGCTAGCACTTACTTCTGCAGATGGGTGTCTGAGTTGCAGGCCCTTATGGCTTGACCTTCTTTTTTGACCTTTCATGAGGACAGAGTGTCCTTGTGCACTAACCCTTACTTTATACCTAAGGTGGTTAATAAGCTATCACTTAATCAGTCTATTAATCTACCTACTTTTTTCCCCTCTCTGCAAGATGACAGTGAAAGGATGCTGCATACTTTGAACATGCATAGGTAACTCAGGATTATTTGGATAGGACTAAGGCTATTAGAAAATCTGATCAGTTATTTGTTTCTTTTCATCCCAGATCTTTGGGACTTGCTGTATCCAAACAGGTCTTTGGGAGTTGCTGTATCCAAACAAACTATTTCCTCTTGGATTTCTAAGGCTGTTTCCTTTTGTTACACTTTTCATGGCAAGATCTTTCCTTTCTCAGTTAAGGCTCATTTTTTTAGAGCTGTGGCTTCTTCTGGTGCTTTTTCAAGGACTTAAATACTAACACTATTCTTGAAGCAGCTACCTGGACTTCAGTGCATACCTTTACCAAGCAGTACAAGTTAAATGGTATCTCTTGAGCTACGGGTTATTTTGCTAGTGCCGTTCTTCATGGCTTTTTAGGGGAATCTTCTCTTCCTTCCCCCTCCCCAGTTTCCTCTTGAGCTTTGGCACTCTCCCTTATGGTAATGAATACTGTAGCAGTGATTGTAAGGACATAGTACAGTTGTGTAAAATCTTACCATAACGGTAGATATCCTTGTCTTCACTGCTGTAGTATTCACTCCCTCTCTCCATCCCCTAGTCTTTTGCCTTCCTGGATGTACAGATTACCTCTTGGGTTCCTTGGAGTGGTGTTCCTACAGGGACAACCAGTTCTGTTTATGGTAGGCCTGAACGTCACCTTTATGCCCTATGCTGTGCAAGGAGCATTTGAGTGATGTTTGGCATACCTTTTAAATAAGCAACAAGTAGTCCTTGGCAGACTGGCTAGACATTCGGGCTTCCGCAGCAGGGAATCCCATATGGTAATGAATAATGCAGCAGTGAAAGCAAGAACATCTACCGTTATGGAAAGATTTTACACAACTGTATTTTCCTCAGGGTGGGAATATGTGAAGCCAGTGAGTATGCCTGTTTCATGTACCGACAAAAAATATCCAGTGAATCTTCAATTGCCTGAGTAAAAAATTATGAACTGTACTAAATGACATCAAATAAAATGACTAAAACACATCTAAACATAAAATAAACTGGATCTTTAGAAAAGAGTTATGAGTAAATTACATAAAAAATGGAAATTGTGGGAACAATACAAGCAGAAAAATCTTTTGGAGGAGTAATGATATTTAAGAGAATGTAGGAATTGAACTATTTATGTAATGCTGCTTTGATTATATGGTACCTAAAAAAATATGCGATGTGTAACGTTTGTAAATGTGAACTTGTTAATATGGTTGGATTACCTTTATATAAATGTAAGTTTGCCTGTGTCACAAGTGATAATTCAATAAATGTGTTTAAAAAAAGACATATAATAAGCTGAAAGCTGAAGGGTTGCTTTTTGACAGCAAACACCTTCCTGCACCCCACTACTTTAGTGACAAAATTGTAATGTTGCAGCACATTGGAGTAAAACTGACCACTGTTAGCCAAGGTCAGAGAATAATATTGAAGTAACAAAACCATTGCAGATGTTCATCGTGTTACACTGCTACAGTCATTACACTTGGGTTATCCTGCCATCAGGCGGTCCCGCAGTCGGCCAGAGTTCCAAAGTCTTGGTCCGGCGTCGGTTGCTGTCGCTTCTTCCCTGACGTCAGTGTGCCAGGGGTATATAAGATGCACCCGACGCCATTTTCTTCAGTCTTTCTTGCCGCGTGGTGCCCGAAGCAGAAGCAGTTCGCAAGTGCCGGTCGGCCGACTCCTGCGATTTTCGAAATCGAATTTCAGATCTGAAGTCTTCAATAAAGCTAAGTACCCCGTTGGGGAAACTTTCTTCTTGCCTCAGACCGATGTCAGAAAAAGTTAATAATTGTATTTCTTGTGGGAAGCTAATACCTCATAAGGACTTCCACTCTTACTGTATTCCATGCCTAGGCCCTGATCACGACGTCACTAGTTGTCGGTTTTATGCTAGATTTAACAAACGCACTATAAAAAGACGTTTTGATTTTGCTTTGCACTACTTTGGCCGAAGGTTCAATTATACTATGCCGTCGGATCAACCGACGACCTCATTACCGAAAAAACGCAAAGACAAGGATAAAGACAGGCATCCGAGGTCCAAAACTGACGACGAAACCTCTTCTAGGCCAGTCGCCGGTTCGCCGGTTCTCAGTGAGGCGCTTTCGCAGCCCCTTACACCTGCTACCTCAGAGCCACAGGCCGCTTCCGACTCCCACGTGGAGACAACTAGGCCTCTGGAAACTCAAGGTATTGGGCCTACGGAAACTAATCCCTCAGATGGGTCCGGAGCCGCTGAGCAGGCATCGGCTTCTGAGGGTGTTTTCAGACCTTCACAACTTACCATTAAAACAACAGCCAAGACAAAGGTACCATTAAAGACAAAGAAACAAGTACAGCATTCTCCTGGACAGTCCTCCATGCCTAAGAAACAGATGCTTAAAATGGCCGAAGACCTCATTACTCTAATCAGGGGTTCCCATCCCCCTCCTGAGAAAAGGCCTAGGCAGGATACAGACTATGATTCCTCTGATCAGGTTTCCATTTCCTCTGATTCCTCTTCAGACCAGGGATACTCTCTACCCCCTTATGAGGACTCTGATGCTGAAGAATCTATCCCTTCAGCCTCTCCTCCTGAGGATTATTCTTTTGGGGAAACTTTGCATACCATGAGGGAGCATTTCCATTGGGAAAGTCAGGATTATTCAGAATCCAAGAAAAGGCTCAGGGTTTTCCTTTTATTGCCTCAGCACAGGCCGCTGGCTATTCCGCCTGTACTAGACATTGTGGATGATGTGTTCTCTGAATCCAGCTTATCTCCTGACTCTTTGCTCCAGCCAAGCCAGATAGGTATTATAGAGTCCCTGACTCTCACAAGTTTCTTTACAAAAACTCTTCTGCTGATCCAGAAACTATTTCCCAGGGTCCAAAAGGGGTTAAGGTTTCCATTGCAAAAGATCCAGTACCCTCTGACAGAGATTCCAGAGCTTTGGATAGATGGGGGAAGAAAGTTACACTTCTGCAACTTTAGCAGTAAGAGCTTTAAATTGCCAGTTTCACATGCTTAAGTACCAACAATATTTAATGGCTCAGTTAAAACAGAAAATGCTTGCAAGCTCAGAAGCTCCTGATTGTAAAGAAATGCAGGATTTATTGCATGCAGTTGAACAGGTGGGAAAACATACTCTGCAATGTGGTTTTGATTCTTTAGAGGCCTCTTGTAGAGCCACAGTTACAGGTTCTGTGATTCGAAGACATGCTTGGTTAAAAGAACAGAGTTTACCTGATCATGTTAAGGCAAAATTATTGGATGCTCCATTACAGCATGATACCTTGTTTGGTGTTAAGGCAGAAGAGGTGTTAAAGAAAATGGAGGATAAAGCTAAATCTATGCAAACAGTTAAGGATTTCTTACAGGTACAGCCACCTCGGTTTAGCAGAAATTGGCCAACAAAGAATTGGTCCTTTCCAGTGTCAGACAGGCCACAGAGAGGCAGATACAGACGCCCAAGAGGCAGATCTCAACCCCAAGGCTCAAACAGACAACGACAGTGGGGCACCTCAACCCCAAAAGGAGGTGAGGACAAGTCTCAACCTTACAGGAAACAGTCACAATGACTTTTCCCTTCGTACGCCAAGCACATCCCTTTTGGAAGCCCCCTTAGGGGGAAAACTAGCACTTTTTTATCAAAACTGGCAAACAATCACCCAAGACAAATGGGTTCTGTATATTGTGTCTCAAGGTTACAGGTTCCACTTTCATACTTTACCAAGGCTAAAAGGAATGCCAGACCTGCCACAAAATCAATGGGCAGAGGCACAAAAACAAATTTCAGCCCTCATGGACATGAGAGCTATTCAAAAAGTACCACAGCAGGAATAGGGACAAGGATTTTACTCAAGACTCTTTCTGGTCCCCAGAAAGGACAAGGCCTGGAGGCCCATACTAGACCTTTCTATTCTGAATACTTACCTGGATATTCCAAAATTCAAAATGTTGACATTGCAGCAGCTTCTTCCCATGCTGGGTAAGAAGGCTTGGCTTGTTACTCTGGACCTCAAAGAGGCATACCTGCATGTCCCTGTCAGACAAAATTGCAGAAGATACCTCAAATTCAAAGCTGGTACAATGCACTACCAATTCTCTGCACTGCCCTTTGGCTTATCTACTGTGCCCAGGGTCTACACAAAGTGCCTGGCACCAGTAATTGCATTTTGCAGACAAAAAGGAATTCAATTATATCCATACCTAGACGACTGCCTCATTCAAGCAAAGACAAAGGACATTCTTCTACAGCATCTGGCGTTTGTAAAAAGGTTGCTAATTTCTCTAGGGTACACAGTAAACGGAAAGAAGTCAAAACTAGTGCCCTCGCAACAGATTATATTTCTGGGTGCCAGCTTAAATACAATGGCCCAGATGGCTTACCTCACGCCAGACAAACAAGTTCAACTAACTCAATATTTTCAATCACTGGCAAAAAAGTCCCATCTCCCTGCAAGAAAAATTGTGCAGGCCCTGGGATTCATAGCATCCTGCATACTACTAATACCATATGCCAGACTGCATATAAGGAAATTACAATGGTACCTAAAAAGTGTTTTGACTCAACACTCTCATAGTTTAGAAGCAGTAATACCAATGATTCCCTGCCTACAACAGGAGTTTCGATGGTGGGCACAGGCATGTCACCTAAACAAGGGTCAGCCTTTCACCCAACCCACAGCCAGGCAAACTCTAACAACAGATGCTTCAGATTACGCCTGGGGAGCACACATGGCAGGAAAATGCATTCAGGGCAAGTGGACCACAGACCAGATGCATCTTCACATCAATCAAAAAGAGATGTTGGCTGTTCAAAATGCCCTAACAGCTTTCAAGGACCTTCTGCATCTAGGACAACTATTACTACAGACAGACAACACCACAGTAATGTGGTACATGAACAAGCAAGGAGGCACTCATTCTTATTCCCTATGCAGGAAAGCCATGACCTTGTGGAACACAGCTCTAACGTATCAAGTTCACCTGCAAGCACAATTCTTGCCAGGAAAGAAAAATACTCCGGTAGACGATCTAAGCAGAAATATCATGGACCCTCACAAATGGAAATTGAATCCACAAATCTTCAGCCTGGTAGCGCAAAAATGGGAATGCCCAGACATAGATCTTTTTGCCTCCCCACTGAATTGCCAACTACAAAAATTCTGCATAAGGACTTATTACAGACAAACATGGAAAGTGGATGCTATTTTGTTCAGCTGGAAAAACCTAAAAGTTTATGCCTTCCCGCCACTGTCTCTCCTTTCAAAGGTACTCCTAAAAGCCAGACAAGAAAAACCACAGATGGTCCTGATTGCTCCAGACTGGCCATGCCAGCACTGGTACCCTATCTTAAGGAACTTGGCTCAAGGCCCACCATGGATTTTGCCTCAAATTCCACACCTTCTGACTCAACAAAACAATCAGGTCCTGCATGGTCAGCTCAAAACCCTAAACCTGGCTGCATGGCAGCTACATTAGTCAAACAGGAAACACCTCTCTCTAAAGCTGTTATGGATGTCACTTTGGAGGCCAGGAGGCCGAGCACCAGGAAAGCTTACTCAGAAAAATGGAAGAGATTCTGCGCCTGGAACCAGGCTCAAAGCCTTGACCCTCTTGTTCCAAACATTCCTCAGATTTTACAATACTTAACTGAGATGCTGAACAGAAGCCTATCCTTCTCATCAATTAAGATCCACGCCTCTGCCATTTCAGCACATTACAACACGAATCCTCCTTTATTCTCTCATCCCTTGCTAAAGCAGTACCTCAGAGGGGCTAAAAACATAAGACCGCCCCGGAGAGCACCAACACCAACTTAGGACCTCAATTTCGTTTTGGAAAAACTGACCCTACCACCTTTTGAGCCAGCCAATACAGCCAATCTGAAATTTTTATCATGGAAAACAGCTCTGCTCCTGGCAATAACTGCAGCACGAAGAGTCTCAGAGCTACAGGCATTAATGGCAGTGGAACCTTTTATAATTTTTCATCAGGACAGGGTTTCTTTAAGGACAAACCTTACCTTTATGCCAAAGGTGATATCTAGTGTGGCTCTTAACCAAACCATCCATTTGCCAACTTTTAATCCAAACCCCCAGAATAAAGGGGAGAAACTTCTGCATTCTTTGGACATACACAGGCAGCTACTCTTCTACTTGGACAAAACAAAAGCTTTCAGGAAAACTGAGCAACTGTTTGTAGCATATGCTGCAGGATAACAGGGCAAGGCTATCTCAAAGCAGACTATATCCAAATGGATAAGAAGATAGGACATTGTATTTGTTACTGCTACACAGAACATGGAAAATCAGTCCCAAATACCATTAGGCCACATTCCACCAGGGCAACAGCCACTTCAACAGCCTTTCTCAGAGGAGTACCTACCAAGAAAATTTTGGAGGCTGCAACTTGGAGTTCACTGCACGCCTTTACCAAGCACTATCATCTGCCTCTTTACTCTAAATCCAGAGCAGGATTTGCCACTGCAGTTCTGCAAGACCTCATAGCCAATCCTAACTCTTTATAGACCAGCCACCCAACCTTAGCTTTGGGATTCTACCCAAGTGTAATGACTGGAGCAGTGTAACACGATGAACATAGTACAGTTTTGTACCTACCATAAATGTAGATGTTCGAGTGTTCACACTGCTGCAGTCCAGGTTACCCTCCCTCCATCCCCGCTGAACTAGCTGGACTTATCTATACCTTTCTATCCTATACAACCTTTGTGGTGTATTTGCTTGTAACTGAAGGTATTGTTTTTATTTTATATGTCTATTTTTCATTAGCAGTATGTATTGCCTACCTATTGGGGGCACCTGACGTCTGGGGCAAGAAAAACTGAAGAAAATGGTGTTGGATGCATCTTATATACCCCTGGCGCACTGACATCAGTGAAGAAGCGACAGCAACCGACGCCGGACCAAGACTTTGGAACTCTGGCCGACTGCGGGGCCGCCTGACAGCAGGATAACCCAAGTGTAATGACTGCAGCAGTGTGAACACTCGAACATCTACATTTATGGTAGGTACAAAACTGTACTTTATCAGTAGATTACCTTAAGAAAGTACTGTGAAGAGTTCAGATCTCCAGTATGTTTTCATCAATTCTGTTATTTCTTTTCCTCGCACAGATGTTTGTGAATTACATGGCTGACGACTGATTCCCTTTAGGACAGTCTGGCCCCTTCCATCTTGTGACGCACCTATTACCAGTACCCAGGGACAGTTTGAGAGTCCCCTCAATGCTGGTTTAGATCCAGTTTAAAGAAACTCTTCTCTTCCTCTGCTTCCTGGTTCCACCCTAGATTTGACCTCCAGGTATCTGTTATCACAGTCCCAGCTTTCTCTCTAATTCTGAGCACTAGGTTAAGTCTGTTGCTCTGACTGTCAGTTTGTCTGTCTTTCTGTCTCTTACTATGGCTTCTGGGCAGGACCAGGACAAAATCTACCTTTCCTGTTGACACTGTCAGGTAATAAGTAAGACACTCTCATTCTCCAGCCATGTGACTCCTGTGCTCAGCATCAGACAGAAAGCATATCAGTGTCTATCATAATCAAACCTGACATCGGCCTACATTGTGACTTCAAGATGTCAGTCCTAATGGCCTAAGCAACATCATTAAAATAAAGAAATCACAAAGGGTACTTGCAGTTGTGGACTTCACTGTTCCACTTCTCCTCTTTACCAGTAGTCTTCACCCAGTGCGTGAAAGTTACATTGACAAGCTTGCACACTAGTGAGTTATTGGCCTTTCCATATCTAGACACGTGGCTTCTTTAACCTAGCTCATAGAGGGGGCATTTGGTGCAAGCAGAATGTCAGAAGGTCAGGCTTTCCTGGAACTGGAAGATATGATTGTTTACAGAAGTTCTGATTTACATCACTGCGTTCCATAACTTTATAGGATGCTATCTGAATAGCTTACTGTTGAATGTGTTCCTCCAGCTGTTGAGACTTCAGAGTATTCTTCTTCTGCGGATCCTCCTTTCCCAGGTATTATGTTTGTCAGGTCGTGTGTAGAACATCTCACTAACCACTTGCTATATTTCTGTACCCACCCAGGCTAACTCCTCTAATCTGACTGTTGCACTCTAATGTTGCATGTATTTCAAAGCTATTTCATACTTATCTGTCTTTCACTTTTCCTCCAATCCATTGTACCTCAGACTGTTGTTTTCTTTCCTCTTACCCTTTCAAAAAAATATATATATATATACGTATATATATATATATATATATATATATATATATATATATATAAATATGTATATATAAAATGGAGAGTAAACAGTACTTCTTAATCCTATTAATCTTGTTTGAAATGTTATTGTCCTGTATATTATAAATTGCCTACCTGTTTTCAATGCATGTAATATTTATAAGTACCTTTGTTCTTGTTTGAAACTTGTGTATCTTTTATCTTGCTGCATTGTTTTGTTTTTAACTACCTGTATTGGAGCTTTTCTCCCAGGGTCTCTGCTGAAAACGGGTCCTTGGCCCAGTCAGACACTACCCAGTAAACAAATTTAAATAAAATAAAATAAAAATAAAGTAAATAAATGTGTCTTCTAGGACTGGTGACAGCTTTGTTGTCTGGTTCCATCAGTCCATTTAAACACAAACATCCATAAGTGTACTCTCTTGAATGGCTGTGATTTTAAAGATGCTTAGGTATGGATGCTTATTACCTCCACCGTGCCTGTAGGACATCCTTGGGTGGGTAGCTCCTTCCAGTCTGTTTTTAGGTGTCCCATTTCATGCTCCAGGAGCAGTGGATGTAATGATCAAAGACGGATCCAATATAGTTTTTGAGGCCCATTTCAAACCACTCTGCATCCAGGGTCTGCTGTCCTCACAGAATGCTTATTCGCCTGTCAGTGTTTCAGAAATGACTGATCGGACTGGGACTGCAGCGGCTATGTGGTTTGTCTTCTCTGGTGTCTGCTGCTTCAGATGAACGCCATGGCAGTGGTCTGTAGTGTCAGCAGAAAAAAATGGAACTAGTCCTATCCCTTCTACAGAAAAGCCACAATCAGCTAAACAAGAGGTTTGCTGCATGTAACATCTTCTCACTTCTGATGCCTTCCTATCAATTCCTCTTAATTGCACTGTTCCCAACCATCCATTTCTATTTCTTTCTTAATACAGAAGCCACAGAAAGGAGGTCATGCCCCCAGGTTGCCTTTAAAGGTTGTTCATGTGGGGATTAGAGTCATCACCAGTATGGCTAGGTGCAGGAAATGTAGCAGTGCTCCTGACTTGCAACTGAGGCAATCAGAGGGCAAATCTCTGTCTTCCAAAGTGTTACCCCATGAAGATGGATAAATGTATAAAGGGTTAGTCATTCTGTTCCACACTTTCTTTAAATCAGCATTATGGAAATTGCAAGACATCCCACCATGTTAAGAACCTCAGGCAATGTAGGCGGCATTAAAGAGCCTTGAAAAAACAGCCAATTCTGTACACTTAGATACTAATCCAAATTCATTTTAGTTCCAAAGAAACTTGGGGGTAGCAGGTCCTTTGTGAGTCTCACTGGCCTAAATGCCTTCATGTATGTACAAAGAATTCTTTAAATGATGACTAGATATGCTGTTTACATCTAAAATTTGCTTATTTCCATGTCTGATTTGCCAAGCAGCCACAAAATTTCTCTGCTTCTGCTTTGGAGCTGCACACTGTAAATTTTTATAATTAAATTTTGAACTTTTTGATTGTACTTGACCTTTTTGAACATCTGCAGTTATTTATATAGTTGTGAGGGAAAGCCTGTAACAAAAATGCAAGAATCACTGAAGTAAGTGCTACATTTTCTGGAAAAAAAATGTTACTTGCCTCCTCTGTGCTGTTCTGTGAATTTTAGTTTGGTTCAGGGGACACAAGCACCTGTGTGGATCTTGATGACATTTAGCTGCTGATGTTAGGCTGCAATTTTCTTAAGATTTTTAAAGTACAGATTTTTTTCAACATTATGCTTGTAAATGAGGAACACAAAATATTTTTTCCAGAACAAAATGGTTCTGAAAATTTGCTGTGCCATTAAAAAATGCTGCGTCATAACAGCACCTTTAGAGTTCATATTGCTTGATATGTGTATTGTGAAGCCAACATTCCTGATGTTTCTGTTAGTGCTTGCTTTGTTATGGTGCTACACATATGTCACACTTCCTGGGACAACTTGTTTTCTTCCTCGCATCAGTCATTCAGTTGAAATCTATTTAATTAACAACCAGTTACTAAAACTGTGACATGGTTTATGGTGTACTGTGAAAAGGTTTGTGCTTTTTTACAGGAGTTCGGACAGAAATAGAACATCTGGTTCTTTCTGAATAGGAACACTCAACTGCTCCTGGTAATTAACAAAAAAGGCTATTGACAGCCTTTCAGTTATCTTTTTTTGACAGGTTATTCAAAACATTTATTCATCCGCTTGCCTCTTACAACCTGTCCGGCAGTCTTAGAAGTTTACTGTTTAATTAATCTGCTTTTATTAATATAGCTAAAAGGTAGACTTAGTATTTGGGTGTTGTCATCTCATAATCCTTGCCCACATCTGTTCTTACTTCTGCAGGATTCCAAAGTGTTAAAGAACCTGATTGTTGATAAATGTACCAAGGGCAGCCAGAAACAACATTTTTTAATGTAAAAGTGAAAAAGAACTTGCAATTACGTATTTGTTTTGTCAGGTGAGCTTGAAATGTTTACAGGTTACGTTGATGGAAATAGTGTTTTTTTTTAAATTTATTTTAATGCTTTAGCTATAAACATGCTAAACAATCTTAATTTCTCATCATAAACAGTTTTAGCCAAAGAGGGTGAACACTGAACAAAATTACTGGAGGGATCATGAAGAATATTGTATCTAAGCTTCATTAAAGGCTTTCTTTCTAATGTTTTGTTTCTAAAATAAAATCTCCTTCCCTTTTTGCCAAAGCATGTTTAGGTGTATACAGATCAACACCTTTTACAGCCATAAGCTCATTTTGGCATTGAGTATGGAGACCATAGGACCACACCAAGAGGAATGTGGTTAGTTCTAGAAAATTACTTGAGTGAGAGATGAGCTGGTGGGGGGTATCTTTTAGAAGCTTCTTACTGCCATATGTCACATATTTCAAGACTAATTGTTTTAGGTAATGCAGGAGTGGGTTACAGTACATGTGAGAACTGGCATTGCCCCTTTACAAAAAAGCATTATTTGGTTATATTAATAAATGGCTGTGATTCTTAGTGTACAGCCCTGCTGTGCCTGCTTGGTCATACAATTACAAGTTTTCAGCACTTCAAGATGTGACCTGCGAAACAGCCTTGCATGCAGTGACAATTGAGTTAAACCTGAAAGGCATGTAGAGTGTGTAGTAGGGATTAATAAGTCCAAAATGGTCAGAATTCATGTGGTCGATTCATGTACTTATTTGTTATATGTTTGCCAGGTAATGTATTGAATAGAGCTTTTTAACAGGTGAGGCTTGGAGGTTAGACACCATGCAAAAAGAACAGAAGTAAAAAAGAATACAGTAATAAACCCAAATAAAGTGAATGCATTGAACAGCTATGTTATGATTACCATTTCATTTAGCATATTGTGTACACTGCAGCTGTCTTTCTCAGGGAACATGACATTGGAGTTCTGTAAACTTTATTCTAGAATACTTCAGAAGGTTCAGCAACAGAAAAGAATATTCACATTGCAATGGCTGTTTCAAGACAGAGATAAAAAAGGTCTGCTTGAAAAACGTTTTCATAAAGTGAAAGTTGCAGTCGCATAGAACACAAAACATCTCTCAGCAGCAGAGTAGTTTTCATCAAGCTAGAAGTTGTTTTTTTTATTGTTAATGTGTAACTTGGAAGTAGTGAAAGCTGCCTGGAACTAAGTATATGCTATTTGCTGTAATGCTTCCATAGGTTCATAGGTTCATAGGTTCATACTAGGCTATCTGCCCTAGGACATTTATAAGCCTAGCCAGAGTGTGTTTGGCTTTCGCCACCCATTTTAAATGAATTTTGCTATGCCTTTTTTTGAGGTTAGTATACTGTGCCTCTGTCTAACAGTGACACAGAAGTGATAGCCGGGGTAAACCTAGGATCTCCCATCCACTCATCAAGATTCCTCTTGAAGAGAGTCAGTGTGGGACTCTGCCTAACCTGGACTGGGATTTTATTCCAGAGTGAAGGGAGCCTCTGGGTTATGAATCTGTCCCTCCAGCATGTCCTATTTATTTCAGTGCTGAGGTTCAAGTCTCTCGAGCGCGTAGCTCGATGGGATTTGGATTTTCTGAGGTGCAGCATGTCCATTAATTCCGGGTTGGACATGGCTTTATACGTCAGGCACAGATCGCCTCTGAGCAGGCGGTATGCCACTGAGTAGAGCTGGAGTTTCTTTAACCGGGCAGCATATGGCATCTGTTTGAGCCCTTTGATCCTCTTGGTGAGGTACTTTTGGGGTCTTTCCAGTTGCTGCAGGTGTCTGGTAAGGTACATCCCAAAAGGGGCATTGTACTCAATTATGGGCCTGATGAGGGATGAGTAAAGAGGTACAATGACCTCCCCTGATCTAGATGTGAATCCCTTCATGATTAGGTGGGCTATATAAAATATTTTTCTAACCACTTTGGCCAAGTGGTTGTCAAATGAGAGATTGCTATCAACTTGGGTCCCCAGGTCCCTAATGACTTCTTCTGTACTTAATGGATTACCACCTATGTGGTAATTTGTGGGCACTTTGTTTTTGCCAAAGGGATGACTATACACTTTTGGCATTTAGCTTGAGGCCATGGCTCTGGCACCAGTTGTCTGTTTCTATGAGGCCCTTTTGGAGGATGCTTGTGTCGGCTGGAGAGTTGATTATGGCACCCAGTTTGCAGTCATCTGCGAACTTGGTCAGCCACAGTCCTTCCGTGTTGGCCTGTACCGAGAAATATATACCGAACAAGAGAGGTCCCAGGACTGAGCCTTGTGGGACGCCACTTGTAACTGGTTTGGAGTCTGACATGGCTCCAGCAATTCTAACCATGTGGGTTCTGTCCTTGAGCCAGTTTGCAACCCATCTAGTGACATAGGGGTTTATATTTAAGCTGGTGAGCTTATCTATAATGCCCGAGTGGGGTATTGTATCGAAGGCTTTTGCGAGGTCCAGGTAGGCTGTGTGGACTACCTTCCCCTCGTCAATGGCCTTGGTGACTGTTTCAAAGAAATCGACCAGGTTTAAGAGGCAGGATCTGCCCTTAACAAAGCCAAACTGGGTAGGATCCAGTGTCTGTAGGTCCCCAATATCTTTATTTATGAGGTCCATGATGATCCTTTCCATAGCTTTGCAGACCAAGCTAGTCAGGCTTATGGGGCGATAGTTTCCAGGATCCGTTGAGGCACCACCTTTGTGGAGTGGGACCACTGTTGCTGTACGCCACTCTTTGGGTACATATCCTGTAGTAAGGCTAAGATTGAACAGTAGTTTTATGTTTGGGTTTAGCTCTTCTTGGAGTTCATGTAGGACGCAGCCCGGGACACCATCTGGTCCCATTGATGCTGTGTTTTTTGCTTTGGAGAGGGCGGCTCTTACCTGAGCATCTGAGATGTCAGGGGGGTAGCACTCTGTTGGAATAGATATTTGCCCTTTTGGTGGGGAGAGGGGGGAGAAGTTTGCACTGAACCTGTCAGCTAGGAAGTTGGCAATGTCCGTGGGCTTGGTGTATTTTTTGTCATTTTGGACTAATTCTGAGCATATCTGGGAATTCCCACCCAGGTTCCTAACATAACTAAAGAAAGCCTTGTGATTATCCTTAGTGTCCTGTGCAATTTTTCTCTTGAAGCTGGCCTTAGACGATTTTATGAGTGCCCGTAGTTTTTTGCTAATACTGATCAGAGATGCCTTCCCTTTTTGGGATTTTGCTCTATCATGTAGTAGCTTCCTCCTTCTATTGTATAGTTTGTTTATGGCTGGGGTCCACCAGACAGGACGTCTGCCTTTGGAGGTTTGGGTCTTGGTTTTATTTGGGATTGCATGATCCATGCATTCCTGAAGGTGTTCATAGAATGCGTTTATAAAGGATTATGCGGTCTGGGCCGTATTTTCCACAGGCCCGGGGGCTTTGAAGGATTTCGGCTCGGTTTTGAGGCGTGTGAAATTTGCTTTAGAGAAGTTTTTCACTGTGGTTTTCTGGGCAGGGGGTGGGGTCGGGATGTGAATATCCAGTGCGATTAGTTTATGGTCTGATCTTACCAGTGAGGGATACACTTCTGGTCTGGAGCATAGTGTCCCCATGTTGGTGATGATCAGGTCCAGTATGTTCTCCCTCTTGTGGGAGTGGTAACAAGTTGTTCCATAGCATTTGAGTTTATAAATTCTAGGAACCTTTGGGCTAGGGTGTTGGAGCTAGAGTAATGCTCCCAGTCTATGTTTGGGTAGTTGAAGTCGCCCAATATAATGGTGTTTGGAGAGACCTTCATATTTTCCAGTATTCTCAGGAAGGCCAAGTGGGGTTCCTGTGTTTGGGAGGGTGGTCTGTAGCAGGCTATAAACTGGAAGGCAGTTTTACCCACAGTTAGTTGCACATGGATAGTCTCTGATGCTTCGTGCTGTGCCACCAACCTGGAGGTGTGGGTATCTTTGACGAATATTGATACTCCCCTCCTTTTGTGGTTCGGTCCAAGTTTTGGGGCGAAAAGCATGGTATGAGGTATAACCTGGTAGTGCTGGGGGCTCGGAGCCTTGAACCAGGTTTCTGTTACTGCACAGATATCGATGTTCTCCATGCTAAGGAGAGTTTCGAGTGCGTGCATCTTGAGGTTTAGACTTCTGGCGTTGAGTAGCATTACTCTTAGTTTCTTATCCCTTGTGATACCTATGGAGGTGGGTTTGTCTTTTGAGCCTTGCCTAAAAAAGGCACTATGGGGGTAGCAAGAGCTTTTGCCAATATCTGAAAGCCCAGGGGTGACAGGTGCAAGCCGTCCCTAGCGAAGCATCGTGGCTTGTCGAGCATGTCATCCCAGGCTGACAGGCATTGGATCCCCTTTGAATGACACCAACACTTAAGTCAGTTGTTGAAATTGATCATCTTGTCTTCATATTGTGGCATCATTCTTGGTGAGGGTAAGATGCTACTCAAGGTCAGGGTCATACCGGCCTGGGCTACATGCTCAGAGAGCTCCTCTATGTCTCTTTTCATGTAGTCCAGGGAGGTACGTCTCAGGTCATTCACACCAGCATGGACAATGACTGAGTCATATTTGTACTTGCCTTGGAGTGACCTGAGTGCTTGTGTTATGTGGCGGATCCTAGCGCCCAACAGGCAGCTCACCGTGACCTTCTCCTTGTTCAGCCTGGTGAGCAGGACGTCAGTGTGCCTGACGATAGAGTCACCTATTACAAGTGTATCAGGTGTGTTGTTTAGCCTTAAGGGCTGTGACTGTTCGGCACACTGGCTTTGTGAGCTATGTGTTGCACGTGTTTTGTTTTGGGGTAGCGGTTGCTTGGGTGTCTGCTTTGGAGGTCTCTGCTGCTTAGGCAGATTTTTATTTAGAGCCTCAGTATGTTTTGTGTGTTTATGTGTTTGGTTTGTTGTCGTGGTAGGTCTATGTGAGACTGGAATTGTAGTGAGTGTGGTTTCCTTCTCCTCCTGACTGGTTACGCCAGTACTGAGTTGAGAGAGCTTAGCCTCCAGTTTGGCTATATGGTTGCATCTCTCACATGTGTTGGAATTTGTTGGGAGGAGGAGAGGGTTGTCTGTGTACATGAGGCAGATGTAACATTGCCTCAAGATTCCCAGATTCACCAGCTGGACCGGAGAGGAGATTGACAACTGACCTTTGGACATGCTAGAATAGTATTGGGAATTCCTTTATAATTGAAAAGAGGGCCAATGGGGAACAAGGTACTCAAGGGGAGTTTGTGAGGGTGTAGTGCTTTTAATTTTTTAGAGCTGACTTATATAATTGCTTTAGTGAGCAAGTGCCAGGTAACTTAAATGCAATGTGTTACAGGTAACTTAAATGCAAAAACGACAAACAGTAACTTTCTTTCAAGTGAAACAAGGAAATAAGTACATATTTGTATGTTGTATATGTTATTAGTCGCTGCTTGTCTGAGGGCTGTTTATTCATCACCAGCAGCATGTTGTACAGGTTGTTGTGTTGCTGCTACAACAGAGGTAGTAGGTTATATACAGGCTTCTTTGCCTGAGAAACAGAGAAAAAAAACCCAAACCTCATGTATTGGGGATTTTATTATTCTGGATTTGATGAAAATTACTTCTCATGCCTGCCGGCATATGGAATTCATCTTAATGAAATATATTTCTTTTTAGCTTTTTTGCCAGATAATTACTGACATTGTTTAATTTAGTTCACCTTTGCCATTTATTTCATAATTTGCTGCTTGTTAAAGTCCTCAAATAAAAGCAGTAACACCCTGATGGTGATCCAGGTGACCTACTAAAGCTGGCATGGGGAGGATGGGGTTCCTAACCTCGGGGTGAGGGGGTAGAATAACACTGCCATATGTCATAGTCCTGTGAAAGCGGGGTTGAGATGCCTTGCAGAGGCCAGGGGTGTGCACCTAGCTCGTAATCTATGAATATTTTATCCTTCCGCAGCAGCTGTACTGAAGCATGCAGCCATAGCGACGCATGCATCCTTACTGAAGTTTGCAGTCATACTGATGCATGCAGCTGTATTGATGCATGCAGACATACTGAAGCATGCACATGCTTGAGGAGGAGTAAATGGCTCCTACGCTGACAAAGGTTGTATGTTCCCCCATCCGAGATGAGGAAGAAGAGAAGAACCTACCTCATTTGTGGAATACTGGAAAGAGCACAAGCAACCCCTGTAGGTGCCTTGATGAAGGCAGGTTTGATGGTTGGTGGGAACAGGGATAAAGAGTATATAAAAAAATGTGTATTTTTGTTGCATGTACAGTATGGTCCATTTTACAAAACTATTTTCTTTCAGCAAGAGAGATGTCCAGAGTGTTAAGATGGATATCATTTCTTTACCTTAAAACTGACCAAAGGGATCTGACTTGACTTAAACATCATTATAGCCACGACTTTTGTCCTTATTTCTTGTCCCTGCCCGACTTTAGTTGTGGGCTGTCCTACTAGCATAAAGATTTTGCTCCCAGTTATAATGCTAGCGATCATATCTGGAATGAGATAGATAGTGGAAAGTTATGGCCAGTGGTTTGATGTTCATCGTGCATACAGCTGCAGTCATAACAGATGGGTTCTGCTGCCGTCAGGTGGGTCCTCGGTCGGCCGAATTCCAAAGTCTAGGTCCGGCGTCGGTTGTCGTCGCTTCTTCCCTGACGTCAATGTGACAGGGGTATAAAGGAACCAGCCGATGCCATTTTCTTCAGTCTTTCTTGCCGCGCGGTGCCCGAAGCAGAAGCAGTTCGCAAGTGCCGGTCGGCCAGCTCCTGAGATTACGAAACTTTGGAAACCGAAGTCTTCTTAAAAGTTAAGTACCCCGTTGGGGAAACTTTTCTTGCCTCAGACCGATGTCAGACAAAGTTAATAATTGTATTTCTTGTGGGAAGCAAATACCGCATAAGGATTTCCATTCCCTCTGTATACCTTGTTTAGGCCCAGGCCACGACGTCTCGGTCTGTCGCTTTTGTGCTACATTCAACAAACGCACTATTAAGCGTCGGGCGGAGTTCGCCCAGCATTATTTTGGGAAAGCATTTAACTATACTATGTCGTCGGATACTCCGACTCCGGTTTTGTCTAAAAAACGCAAAGACAAGGACCGACACACGAGGTCCGCGGCCTCTACCGACACCACGCCAAAGCCGACTACACGTGGTCCGGTTCTCAGCGAGGCGCCTACGCAGCCCCTGATTACCGACGACGCATCTTTGACGGTGTCTCCTGTGCCCGAGGTCGCAGGCTCCTCGGCCCACACCCCGACTACAGATACCGAAGCCACTCTTGGCGTTGAAACACAGAATGTGGACAGGTCCACCTCCACTCAAGGTGTCTTCAGACCTTCCTCTTCTTTCTCCATCAAGGCTTTCACAAAGTCTAAAGCTACCATGCACTCTAAGAGACCAGCTACACAGGGCCCATCTCCAGGCCCCATGCCTAAGAAACAGATGCTTAAAATGGCTGAGGATTTAATTACTCTAATCAGAGGTTCTCAGCCCCCACCGGACAAAAGGCCCAGAGTGGAGGAAGATTCCCCCTCCTCTGATCAGGGCTGCATTATTTCAGAGCACTCTGATGATCAGGAACAGTCTTACTCCCCTTTTGAAGACTCTGATGCGGAGGAGTCCATCCCTTCTGTATCCCCCCTGAGGATTACTCATTTGGGGAAACTTTGCATACCTTAAGGGAACACTTCCACTGGGAAGGCCAGGATTATTCAGATTCCAAGAAAAGGCTCAGGGAATTTCTCTTGTTACCCCCAGCACAGGCCTCTGGCTATACCTCCTGTCTTGGACATCCTAGATGATGTTTACTCGGGAGGCCTGCCTTAACCCGGACTCTCTACCTCCAGCTCCAGTTAAGCCTGACAGGTACTACAGGGTTCCTGACTCACACCAATTTCTATACAAAAGCCATGCTGCTGACCCAGAAACCATCTCACAGGGCCCCAAGGGAGTTAAGGCCTCCATTGCCAAAAATCCATTGCCTTCCGAGAGATTCCAGATCCTTAGAAAGGTGGGGAAAAAGGTATATACCTCGGCTACCTTATCCATGAGGGCCTTAAACTGTCAGTTTCATATGCTAAAATACCAACAGTTTTTGTTATCACAATTGAAAAGTAAAATGTCACAACCTGAACAACCAGACTTGAAGGAGTTGCAGGATATGATGCATAGTGCAGAACAAGTGGGTAAGCATACCTTACAATGTGGTTTTGATGCTCTAGAGGCCTCATGTAGAGCTGCTGTTACAGGATCAGTCATACGTAGGCATGCCTGGCTCAAGGAACAAGCCTTGCCTGATCATGTCAAAGCTAAATTACTAGACGCCCCTCTTCAAAAGGATGTACTATTTGGTGCTAATGCTGAGGAAGTATTAACGGAAAATGGAGGAAAAGGCAAAATCAATGCAAACTGTGAAAGAATTTCTACAGGTTCAACCCCCACGTTTTAGTAGAAATTGGCCTTCCAAAAACTGGTTCTTTCCTGCCACAGACAGACCCCAAAGAGGCAGATACAGGCGCCCGAGGGGCAAAGGACAATCCCAAGGATCGTATAGAGGCAGACAATGGCAAGCTCCTACACAAAGAGGTGGTGAGGACAACTCGCAGTCTTTCAGAAAGCAAACCCAATGACTTTCCCCTTTGCATGCCAACCAGGTCTCAAATGGCAGCCCCCTTAGGAGGAAAGCTGGCATTATTCTCAAAAAATTGGCATGTTGTCACAAAGGACAAATGGATCCTGGACATTATAAACAGAGGCTACAAATTCCATTTTCACACCCTTCCAAAAATGAGAGGCATGCCAAACCTGCCACACAATCAAAGGGCAGAGGCACAAAGGCAAATTTCAGATCTCATAAACATGAAAGCTATTCAAGAGGTACCTACGCACGAGCAAGGTCAAGGTTTTTATTCCAGGCTATTTCTGGTACCAAGGAAGGGAAAAGGTTGGAGACCTATTTTGGATCTATCCATCCTAAACACATTTCTACTCGTACTAAAATTCATGATGCTCACTCTACAGCAACTTCTTCCCATGCTGGGCAAGGAGTCTTGGCTGGTAACATTGGACCTCAAGGAGGCATACCTGCATGTCCCAATCAGACAAAATTGCAGAAGGTATCTCAGATTTCTTGCAGGTTCAACCCATTATCAATTCTCTGCATTGCCCTTTGGCTTATCTACTGCACCCAGAGTATTCACGAAATGCCTGGCATCAGTAATTGCCTACTGCAGACTTCAAGGGATACAAATATACCCCTATTTGGACGACTGCCTGATCCAAGCGGACAGCAAACACATTCTTCTGAAACATCTGGCTTATGTAATAATGTTATTTAACTCTCTGGGATACACAGTCAACAAAAAGAAATCAAGGCTAATACCCTCTCGGAAGATAATTTTCCTGGGTGCCAATTTGGACACAAACACCCAGATGGCCTACCTCACGCCAGAGAAGCAGGGGCAACTAATTCAATACTTCAGAACACTAGCAAATTGCACCAGGCTGACTGCAAGGAAAATCCTGCAGGCTCTGGGATTCATGGCATCTTGCATCTTACTAATTCCATGTGCAAAGCTGCATATGAGGAAACTACAATGGTACCTGAAAAACATATGGTCTCAACACAGCCACAGTTTGGAAACAATAATACCACTAATTCCATGTCTGCAAAAGGAATTTCTGTGGTGGGCTCAAGCATGTCAAACAAACACAGGTCTTCCATTCAGCAAGCCTCAAGCAAATCAAGTCATCACAACAGACGTCTCGGACTACGCCTGGGGGGCGCACATGATAGACCGGTGCATTCAGGGCAAATGGTCCCAAAAAGAAAAGCACCTTCACATCAATCAAAAAGAAATGCTAGTAGTAATAAATGCTATTATAGCTTTCAAGGACCTTCTACAACCAGGTCAACTATTGATAAGAACGGACAACACCACAGTTATGTGGTACATAAACAAACAGGGAGGAACACATTCTTACCCCCTATGCAGACTGGCCATGTCACTTTGGAACATGGCCATGGACTTACAAATGGAACTACAAGCACAGTACTTGCCAGGCAAGGAAAACACGCTGGCAGACAACCTAAGCAGGAATATGACAGATCCACACGAATGGAAATTGCATCCAAAAGTTTTTACAGAAATAATACAAGAATGGGGAAGGCCAGACATAGATCTCTTTGCCTCCCACAAGAATCATCAATTGACAAAATTCTGCTCAAGGATCTTCCATCCAAAGGCCTGGAGAGTGGATGCTCTTTCCTTCAGTTGGACATCAATGACAGTTTATGCCTTCCCTCCTCTTCCTCTGCTGCCCAAGGTTCTATTAAAGACCAAAGCAGACAGACCAAAGATGATCCTCATTGCTCCGGACTGGTCAAGGCAACACTGGTACCCACTCCAGAGGAGCCTGACGCATTCCCCACCATGGACCCTGCCTCTAATGCCTCTTCTTCTGACTCAGCACAGTTTCAAAACTCTTCACAGCCAGCTAAAAACACTCAATCTAGCCGCATGGAAGATTCCTTAGCATCACAACAGGCCCTACTCTCCAAGGAGGTGCAGGATGTCATTTTGGAGGCCAGAAGGCCATCAACTAGAAAAGCTTACTCTGCAAAATGGAAACGTTTTTGTGTCTGGAATGAGAAAAAGGGCCAGGATCCTGGAAAACTGAATTTACCTCGAATACTACAATATTTGGCTGAACTGCTAAGCAGTGGACTTTCTTTCTCCTCCATCAAAATCCATGCCTCAGCCATTTCTGCAGAATACAACACTGATCCACCTTTATTCTCTCACCCTCTCTTAAGACAGTTCCTCAGAGGGGCTAAGAATTTAAGGCCTCGAAGTAAACAACCAATACCTGCTTGGGATCTTAATTTCATTCTGGAAAAACTGACCTTGCCTCCCTTTGAGCCAGCTGCCTCATCAGATTTGCAATATTTGTCCTGGAAAACAGCTTTCCTTCTGGCTATCACCTCAGCTCGTAGAGTTTTGGAACTACAGGCTCTCATGGCTGTCCAGCCTTTTATCATCTTCCATCAGGGCAGAGTTTCCTTACGAACCAACCCGTCCTTTATGCCTAAAGTGGTATCCAGGGTAGCTTTAAATCAGGCCATACATTTACCTACTTTTTATCCTAATCCTCAAAACAAAGGGGAGAGATTACTGCATTCCTTGGACATCCAGAGATAACTGCGTTATTATTTGGACAGAACAAAGCCTTTCAGAAAATCAGAACAGCTCTTTGTGGCCTATGCGGTAGGAGCTCAAGGGAAGCCAATTTCCAAACACACAATCTCAAAATGGATAGCCCACTGCATACGCTTTTGCTATTCCTTTCATGGCAAACCTGTTCCTACAGGCATTAGAACTCATTCCACCAGGGCCACAGCCACCTCTGCAGCCTTCCTCAGAGGAGTTCCTACCAAGGATATTTTGGAAGCAGCCACTTGGAGTTCTGTGCATACCTTCTCCAAGCACTACAACCTACCATTATACTCCAAATCTAGAGCAGGCTTTGCCACTGCAGTCTTGCAGGGCATTTTGGCTCCTCCTAGTTCCACCTAGTGCCTACCACCCCTTTCTTAGCTTTGGGATTCTACCCATCTGTTATGACTGCAGCTGTATGCACGATGAACATAGTACAGTTTTGTACCTACCATAAATATAGGTGTTCGAGTGCTAATACAGCTGCAGTCCAGGTTTCCCTCCCTCCTTCCCCTCTTGGGACAGGCCTATAGGCTAACACATCCTCTTACAACCTGATTGGGGTTTTCATTTATGATGTATTTGCTTGCAACTACTGTATTTTGATTATATTGCACTGCATTATCACACAAATGTATGTATTGCCTTCCTTCTGGGGGCACCTGACATCTGGGTCAAGAAAAACTGAAGAAAATGGCGTCGGCTGGTTCCTTTATACCCATGTCGCACTGACGTCAGGGAAGAAGCGACGACAACCGACGCCGGACCTAGACTTTGGAATTCGGCCGACCGAGGACCCGCCTAACGGCAGGAGAACCCATCTGTTATGACTGCAGCTGTATTAGCACTCGAACATCTACATTTATGGTAGGTACAAAACTGTACTTTTTCTTATTTCGAGCTGAGGATGTGGGATTCTTCAGAGTGGTAGTGCTCCCTGACAGAAACCTAGTAGGATTTGAACCTCCGGTTTTGTATCCATGTTTCCTGGGTGGAATGCGGCTGTGCCTTAGGCTAACATAGGAAGGATGATGTTTACGTAACCTCTCTAGTGCACACTGCATATTTATGTAACCTATCTAGTACACAAGCATTGTCTGTATGTATTTAACCTGTCTAGTGCACACTGCATAGTATGCATGCATGTAACCTGTCTAGTGCACATTGCATGCAAGGGGAAGGTCTGTGTTAAAGAATGCTAGAAATGTCAGATGCATTCAGCTCACATGAGTGCCCTCAGTTGCTGCATCAAACTAATGGGCTAATGCTTTTAGTGCTGGAGGCAGTAGGGATTGTAATTTGGCCACAGAGGTGGAAATGGGCAGCCAGTAATTAGGGGGTTCCATTACCAGAGAGGTGGAAGGGGGCAGTTAGTAATGAAAGGTTTCTATTACCAGATTAAATAAATGTAAAAAAAAGGGGGGGGGGTGTCATTAAGTGAATCTTTCTTTAAAGATGTGTTATCCCTAACTGATCATATATAGGAAATGGAGGATCCCCACATTTACTCACAAGGTCAGTTGGCAAATCTTATACAGCTTAAGCTGTTTGGTTCTAAAACTCTGATAGGAACTTCCTATTCTGTTTACTTTTGGAAAGTTTTGCACTGTATAATGCAACAAAAGGGTTTTCCTATACCTACATGCTCTCTTTTTCTTCATGTATTCTTCAGCCATCTGTTGCTTGTTGATTGTGGTTGTTTATTTAGTTCTACAGATGTTAAGTTTTATAGTATTTAAGGGACAGTTGGGTTCATCCAGTGCATTTTGGGATGATATTTTTGACGACGCTGTTAATTTTGAGGGGGTTGTGTGTAGTTTATCAAGCATTAGGTCGAAAGTGGAGTTGTGGTCTTGACTGGACTTCCAACATTTCTCTTCTTGTAGTTTGTTTCTTGTGTTTTTTGGTACTTTTTGGCATGTTTTGTGCAACTGTAGAGGTACTACATATAGGGCATGGTGACAGGAGGGTTTGCCCACTGCAAAAACTTTGATTTTGATGTTTAGTTATTTTTTATTTGAGGATTACGTTTTTCATTGCAGAGCTCCTGGTAGTGTAGTCACTCAGCTGAGCATAGGGGAAGGCAAGACATGACACCTCCTTACATTATAGTGTGCATTTCTAGATAGTCTACAGTAAGGTATAATACCTTTCTGTGTAGGACCCTTTACTGTCCCACTGTTGAAAAACTCAACCCAATTTAGTTCTGCAAACCTTGGTGGTACCAGTGGTGATAACGAGGTTGTACCTTGACTGACTTATAGACAATGCACTATGGTGCTTGTTTGAACCTATCTGCTAAGGTAAAAGTAAATAAATAAATAAAATAAGTAGAAAATAAAATTATGAAGATCCTTTATAAAGTTTCAGTTCACCTGTTTTATTTCTTATGAGCTATACTTCATCAGATAATATGAAAGCATATTATCTAAGTCTTTGAAAAAAAATTAAATTAAAAAGGGGGAAAGTTGAAACCCTGCACTCTTGATGCAGAAAGCAGCAACCTTACCTTACTACGCTGACTGATCTATTAATCTAGCACATTTTTTGCATAGTAAAAGGTATAAAACTCTAATGCCTGGCATTATTTGGTGATTGTAACAGTCCCTGCTTTACGAGGGACAGGATTCCTATAAAAGATAAGAGCGAGAAGTGTCCTGTAAAATGACAGAGAGATAGTCGAGAGGGATGGGGATGTGTCTGTGTGGGAGGAGGCTTCAGTACAAAGCCAAAGGAACACTAGATGACACCAGTGAGAATATTTAAACTATTAATGGGACACTGTTACAAAGTTAATAGAGCAATCGTGATGTACTTTATGAACACTAAGAAGAAAGAAATTCTAAATTCTGGCGTTATTGGCTCAGTGTAAGCATCCGTGATTTGCAAGGGCAAGGACAAAAGCATAAAGAAATATTGGGGATGTTCTGTTGCCTCTGGGACAGGTAAAGAGGTTTGTGTGTGTGTGTGTGTGTGTGTGTGTGTGTGTGTGTGTGTGTGTGTGTGTGTGTGTGTGTGTGTGTGTGTGTGTGTGTGTGTGTGTGTGTGTGTGTGTGTGTGTGTGTGTGTGTGTGTGTGTGTGTGTGTGTGTGTGTGTGTGTGTGAGAGTGGATGAGGGTGGTGGTCCCAGTGCCAACTTGATGCATGGGCTGTCAGTGTTAATTACAGCAGGAAAGTGCTGATTTGCACTAATCAGAGACTTGCAAGTTAGTGGATAATCGGGTATTTTGTCATTGTAGCTAGTGTATCTGTGAATCTCAATTTCTTCTCATTGTGGAAACTATCCATTTTGGTTGCATCTCTTGCCACCAGTAGTGGAGCCCTTTATGAATACCCGGGATGAACCTCGAGTATCTGGCCTCAAAAAACTCCAGCTATTCTCTGTTTCATATCATCTACTAAGAGACGATATCTGCTTGACTTACAAAGCCATGTCTGACCCAGCTCTGTTAGAAATGCTGCATCTAAAGAAATCCCAATTGCCTCCGCAGCACATGCTCCAGAGACCTCAGCCTCATTACCACAATCAGTAGAACATGTTGGAGGGACAGGTTCATAACCCAGAGACTGCCCATGCTTTGGAATAGACTTCCCATGCATGTCAAGCACAGAACCTCACTGGGCCTCTTCAAGAGAAATCTTGATGAGTGGATGAGAAATAGAAAGTTCACCCCGGGAATCACTGCAGTCGCTCTACTTGATAGAGGCACTGGAAACTAATGTTGGGCAGCACAGTGCCAGGGCACTTCTATGGGCTAGGCTTGTAAAGGCGCCAGGACCATTAGCCAAGTACACACCTATGAACCTGTGTGTGCAAAAAAAAAGGCATGCAGAGGTAGTCAGAAACATTTATGTGAGGATGCAAAAAGACTCATAACATTAATCTGAAAAGTATTTGGGGACTTTGGTTCAAAAAACAGAAGAACATGACAGTTGAAAATGTACCATTTGAACCAGGGAAGTTATTGAAGGTATTTTATATGGAATTTGGATTTCTCAATTATAAAATAGTTCCTGCCTTCTTATAATAATTTCTTTCCAGTCTGTACTGCTGCATTACAGATGGCCTAGTTGCAGTTCTGCTTGAGAGAAGAGGAAAGTCAGATTGCAGCAAAATGTCCAATTCACAGTGGTGGTATGTAGTCTGGTCTATTTGTGCAGATTGGTTCCGTTTTCATTTCTTTGCTTTGTAATGTCATTGGTCATGCCGTCACATGGTCTATTAATACTTTGCTAGGTGATAGTAGGTCTTACAGAATTTAACTTAAAATATTCTCAAAACATCATGAAAGGAAATAAAGAAAAACTATATTGACTAAAAAATGATACAGAGGAAAGACTTGAATGCTTTGCCTGCTGAAGCCATCAGTAATGAAATGGCTGTCGTTAGGAGCTGTGGGTATTCTAACACAACATTAAATGCAAATCGGGCACAGGGGGAAACTTTGCTAAGGCACAGCCGTCTGTGTTTGGTTTTGTCCCATCATGATAATCAATCAAGGCTGACGTCTGTTCCAAGCTGAAGGGTAGATGGAACAAAGGGAGCCCGGTCTGGTGTGCGGCGACAGATGCTATGCCTTTTTTTGTTTGTTTATTTCACTGAGGTTTGATGACTAATTTGTTAATATCTGACATTCTTCCAAGGCATATGGCAAATGTGAAGTTGCTGGCATTTTAGAGGGGGAACCAGTAATCCGTAGTGAGAGAAAAGAGTTTAATTAAAACGAACAGTATTTTTTTCTCCTGGACTTTTTCTTTATATATATATATATATATATGTATATATATATATATATATATATATATATATATATATATATATATATATATATATATATATATATATATATATATATATTATATATGGGTTCCGTTCTGAAGCTCAAAATACTGAAATCTTGAATATCAGTATTTCGAGCCCAAGAAGCCAAATCCACATAATAGTGAAAGTTTAGAAGCGCAAAATTCAAAACCTTGAATACTGGAGGTTTTGAATTTTGCGCTTCTAAAGTTCCGCTATGGTCATGTATTCAAGTAAGTGTGTGTGTATGTTAAGGGGTTTGGCTAGGGGCTGTGGTGTGTGTCAGTGTGTTTTGTTGCTGTGATGTGTGTGTGCGAAGAGAAAGTAGCTTGTGTGGTTGTGTTTCGTGTGTGTTTGTATGTAATGCGACCTCAGAGTGAGAATATTTAATAGGGGGGGTGTGGGTGGCGCAGCCCCCCACATTGGGGGTGCAGGGGGGGCTTGCCTCCCTGCTTTCATGTAGTAGAGTGATTGTGTGTGTTTGTGTGGTGGATGGTGTGTGTTTAGTAAAACCGCGAAATTCAAAACCTCAAGTATTCGAGGTTTTGAATTTCGCGGTTTTTGGTTTTCGTTGTTTTGTGGATTCAGCTTCTTGGGTTCGAGATACTGAAATTTGAGATTTCAGTATTTCGAGCTTCTGAAGTGAATATGTATATATATGTAATGCATGTGGTCGAAAGCATGAAATAATAAAAACAAAAAGTAATTGAATAGCCACAATATTAGCTGGAACATGTTGCAGGTCATTTAAAAAAAAGTAGAGATACATGTGTATTTGAAAAAAACGAGGTTAAATAAAAATGTGATACCAAATTAAAAAAAGTTTGTCTCACAGTTTGGGAGGAGGCTAATGACTGACATATTAGTAATGTTTTATGGGTCATATCAATTTCTTGAGGTGTCAGGTTTATGTTTATTATAGTGTTTGTCAGTTATCATAAAGCATAATAGTAAAAATGTATACAGAGAGAAATGGAAAGTAACATATGGCATGAGAATTACTACCGGCCTATGTCTGGACTGCCAGGTTGCCAGCCACACAGGTTTGAACAGCAGCTTGATTGAAATAGGGTTTGCTGGCTGAAGGAAAGTATCCACTTTCAGGTTAAAAGATGGGAGTTTCCACTGCAGGAGTGCCTTTCTTATGGATGATACCCATGAGTAACCACTACAGGGAGGGATGTGTATCACACATGTGAGAACATGACTTGTCTGTGACCCTATGGTTGCAGTTTTACATCTTCTGGTCCCTTCTACTTTTATTGGGAGAGATTTGTATGTATAGACTGGGCAGTGTAGTGGGTACTTATTCAGAGGACCTGAAGATACTGTAGGGATTGGTAACCATACGGAAGTGCATTAAAAAATAATATAATTCAGAAGTAGTCTGCCCACAGCCACTATATTTATTTGAATTATGTCTTTTTTTGTAATATCAATGGTTATGATTTTAGTTCTGACAGCAATCTGATGTTTATTTTTGTGTGTATGTGCTTGCACTGCTTCACTACATGTTTTATTATTTATCACCAAGAATTGCCACTATTTAGTTTTCAGATGTTCTTCGTGTTTCACTGTTGCTGTCATCACATTTGGGTTATCTGCCTGCAGGTAGCCCTCAACCGGCCTGAATACTAGAGTCTTCGGATTTATGCTTCGGATGCTGTCGCTTCTTCCATGACGTCAGGTCATCAGGGGTATAAAACATGCAGCCGATGCCATTACACCAGTCTTTCTTGCCGTGCGGTGCCCGAAGCAGAAGCAGTTCGCAAGTGTCGGTCGGCCGACTCCTGAAATTTTCGTTTTTGAGTTTCAGACCCAAAGTCTTCAAAAAAGATAAGTACCCCTTTGGGGATCCTTTTTTCTTGCTCTAACCGATGTCAGAAAAAATTAACAATTGTCTTGCCCTGTGGAAAGCAGATACTCATAGAGATTTTCATTCTTACTGCGTCACCTGTTTAGGCTCAGACCACGACGTCCCTCACTGTCAGTTCTGTGCCTTGTTCAACACCCGAACTATGGGTTGTCGGGCTATTTTTGTAGCTAAATACTTTCGTTCTCGATCTCCGTACTCCGAAATGGCTTCGTTAAGCCGTCCGACTATCGATCTTCCGAAAAAACATAAGGATAAAGACAGAGACAGACTGCATAGGTCCAGAACTGCCGCCGACTCTTCCGTTAAGCTAGTCGCCAGTCCACCGGTACTCAGTGAGGCAGTTTTGCAGCCCCTGATACACGCTACTACAGATTCGCAGGCCTCTACTGAGACCCATTCAGAGTCTGGTATGCTGCGAGATGCTTCTTCAACTGTGGAACCTGCGGATGTCTTTACCTTGGATAGGTCAGGAGCCGCTGTGCAGGCACCGGCTTCTGAGGGTGTATTCAGGTCTACAGACTTTCATATTAAACCGAACGCATCATTTACAACTAGAAGTACCGAATTCCTCAGGCCTAAAACTCGAACTCTGCCTAGAAAACCGACGACCAAACCGATGACTCAGGCCCATATGCCTCAAAAACATAAAAAAAGAATGGCTGAGGAGCTTATTACCTTAATTAGGGGAAGCCAGACTTCCCCCTGTAAGAGACCTAGAACCGATTTTCTTTCTGATTCTTCTGGTCAGGAATCTGATATCTCTGCTCCTTCTGATTACCAGGATTTGCCCTTATCTACTTATGAGGATTCTGATGCAGAGGATTCCATTCCCTCTGCTTCTCCTCCAGAAGATTTTTCTGTTGGTGAAACTTTGCATACCCTTAGGGTGCATTTCTGCTGGGAAAGCCAGGACTATTCTGAGTCCAAAAAAGACTTAAGGAAGTCTTACTCCTGCCTCAACACAGGCCTCTAGCTATCCCTCCTGTTCTGGCTATTGTAGATGATGTTTTCTTGGAATCTAGCCTTACCCCAGACACTTTACCTCCAGCTCCCAGAAAACATGACAGGTACTAAAGAGTACCTGACTCTCCCAAGTTCCTCTTTAAGAATCCTACTGCAGATCCAGAGACTATTTCCCAAAGACCAAAAAGCATTAAGTCTACTGCTGCCAAAAACCCTACCCCTTCTGATAGAGATTCTAGAGCCGTAGACAGATGGGGTAAGAAGGTTTACACTTCGGCTTCTTGGCCATTAGGGCTCTAAATTGCCAGTTTCATATGTTAATGTATCAGCAGCATATTATGGGACTACTTAAACAGAAAATGATGTTGTTTCCTGACTGTGCCGAACACAAAGACTTGCAAGATTTAATGCATTCTGCAGAACAAGTTGGTAAACATACTTTGCAATGTGGTTTTGATGCTTTAGAAGCGTCTTGCAGGGCTGCTGTCACTGGGTCTGTACTTAGAAGGCATGCTTGGCTTAAGAAACAAAACCTGCCAGATCATGTTGTTGTTGTTGTATCTTTCGGCTTTTCCCGGTTAGGGGTCGCCACAGCGGAACTCCGGTCCGCTAATGATTGGCAGTAGATTTTTACGTACCGACTTGCCAGGCCTGACGCACAACCTTCAACGAAGGTAAGCCCATTCACGCATGTCTCCACACAGAAGACGCTTTAGCTGAGAATCGAACAGGACAAAGTCTTACTGTGAGGCGACTGCTACCGGATGCCCCCTTAAACCAAGACCGCCTTTTTGGCAACAAAGCAGAGGAAGTCCTCAAAAAGATGGAGGAAAAAGCTAAATCTATGCAAACTGTTAAAAAATTTTCTACAAGTGCAGCCTCCCAAATTCAGTAGGCATTGGCCTTCAAAGAACTGGTCCTTTCCAGTCCCTTCCAGGCCTTCTCAGTCCAAACCCAGGAACAGCAGACCTCCAAGACTTCAGTCTCAGGCTACGCACAGATCTAAACAGTGGGGGGCTCCCACTTCCAAAGCAGGGAGTAGTAAGTCACCCCCCCTACAGAAAAATGGCACAGTGACTTAACCTTAACCCTTCCAAGCCCTGCTCAACTACTTGCTCCCTTAGGAGGAAAGCTCGCCCTGCATGCAAAAAACTGGGAACTCATTACCCAGGGCAAATGGGTTTTGAACATAGTTTCCCAAGGATACAGATTCCACTTCCACACACTACCAACCACAAATAGTTGGCCAGACCTACCCCCAAATCAATGGGCGGAGGCTCAACAGCAGGTTCCCTCCCTTCTCAGTATCAGGGCTATTCAACCTATCCCAGCAGAACTAAGGAGATAAGGTTTTTATTCAAGACTGTTTCTGGTACCCAGATAAGAAAACTTCTGGCGTCCTATCCTGGATCTCTCTATTCTCAACACCTTTTTGGCGGTTCCAAAATTCAAAATGCTAACCCTTCAACAGCTTCTTCCTATGCTAGCCAAGGATGCCTGGCTGGCAACCCTAGACTTAAAGGAAGCCTACCTGCACATCCCAATAAGAGAATCCTGCAGACAATACCTATGTTTCAGGGCGGGCTCCATGCACTTTCAGTTCTCTGCACTTCCCTTTGGCTTATCTACTGCACCCAGTGTGTTCATAAAGTGTCTAGCTCCAGCCATTGCATTATGCAGGCAGAGAAATATTCATATTTACAGATACCTGGATGATTGTCTGATTGAGGCAGAAAGCCAGGGCTTGCTGTTACAACACCTGGCATTTGTAAAGAAACTTCTATCCTCACTGGGGTACACCATCAACGAAAAGAAATCTCACCTAGTACCCTACCAACAGATTGTATTCCTGGGAGCAAGCTTAAACACAACTTCCTAGATGGCATTCCTCACTCCGGAGAAACAAGTTTATTTGACAACCTACTTCAAACTGTTGGCCACAAAAACCCAGCTATCTGCAAGGAAAATACTGCAAGCCCTGGGGTTTATGGCTTCTTGCATTCTGCTAATTCCATATGCAAGATGGCATATGAGGAAAAGTTTATGGTGTCAACATTCTCAGGACCTGGAAACGATTCCTGTCATTCCTTGTCTAAGGACAGAGTTCCTTTGGTGGGCAGAAACCTGCTGCTGCAACAAGGGACTCCCTTTCACTGTACCCCCTGCCGCCCAAATCCTAACAACAGACGCATCAGACTATGCATGGGGGGCTCACATGGCAGGGCAGTGCATTCAGGGCAAATGGAACCCGAGACAGATGCACCTGCATATCATCCAAAAAGAAATGTTAGCTGTACAGAATGCTCTGACAGCCTTCAAAGACCTTATTCTCCCAGGACAACTATTGGTAAAGACAGACAACACCACAGTTATGTGGTACATAAACAAGCAGGGAGGAATCCACTCCTACTCTCTCTGCAAACTAGCCATGGCTCTGTGGAGCACAGCCTTGAGCTACCAAGTGCACCTACAAGCTCAGTTCCTGCCAGGCAAACTAAATTCACTGGCAGACGACTTAAGCAGAAATCTCATGGACCCACGCGAATGGAAACTAGAACCCAAAATATTCAACCTCGAGGAACAAATGGGGGACCCCAGAGGTAGACCTGTTTGCCTCACCTCAGAACTGCCAATTGAACAAATTCTCCACCAGAACTCCCCACAGTCAAGCTTGGAAAATGGATGCCCTGTCTTTTACCTGGGAAAGCCTTTCGGTTTATGCCTTTTCTCCTCTGCCTCTCCTCTCGAAGGTTCTACTAAAGATCAAACAGGACGAGCCAAGAAAAATACTGATTGCACCAGACTGGCCACGCCAGCACTGGTACCCCCTCTTGCACAGTCTGACACTGCTACAACCATGGCATCTGCCTCAGACCCCTTCCCTGCTGTCCCAGCAGGCGGGCCAGATTCTGCACCATCAGCTTCATAACCTGAACCTTGCAGCCTGGCTAATTCCATGAGCTCTCCTCTAGCATCCCGCAATAAGCAGGTGCGGGATGTCATTCTGGAGGCAAGGAGGCCTAGTACCAGAAAATCCTATGCTGAAAAGTGGAAAAGATACTGCTCCTGGAGCCAGGCTCTGGGGATGGCCACAACGGTGCCTAGCTTATCTCATATTCTAGAGTACTTAACAAAAATGCTCCACAAGGGCCTATCCTTCTTGTCAATTAAGATTCATGCCTCTGCCATTTCAGAACATTGTAATACTGAGCCACCCTTCTTCTCTCACCCCTTGCTAAAACAATTCCTTAGAGGGGCCAAAAATTTAAGACCCCCTAGGAGAGCTCCCACTCCAGCCTGGGACCTTAACTTTGTATTGGAAAAGCTCACTCTTCCCCCCTTTGAGCCAGTTGCAACAGCAGAGTTGAAATTCCTTTCCTGGAAAACAGCCTTACTTCTAGCCATCACTTCAGCAAGAAGAGTGTCAGAATTACAGGCCCTGATGACAGGGGAACCCTTCATTATCTTCTATATGGACAGGGTTTCCCTCAGGACAAATACTTCCTTTATGCCCAAGGTGGTGTCTAGTGTGGCCCTAAACCAGTCCATTCATTTGCATACTTTTTTTCCCTAATCCACAAAACAAAGGGGAACGGATACTGCACTCTGTGGACGTGCACAGACAACTTAAGATTCTATTTGGACAGGATTAAGCCTCTCAGAAATTCTGACCAGCTGCTAGTTGGCTTTGCTGCAGGGGCAGAGGGGAAGGCCATTTCAAAGCAAACCATTTCCAAATGGATAGACCATTGCATTCATTTCTGCTACAAGCACCATGGAAAACCTACCCCACAGGGGATAAGATCACATTCCACCAGGGCTGCATCTACCTCTATGGCATTTCTCAGAGGAGTCCATACCAGGGACATCCTGGAAGCTGCTACCTGGAGCTCTGTACATACTTTCACCAAGCATTACCACCTGCCTATCTTTTCTAAATCCAGAGCTGGATTTGCCACAGCAGTCTTGCAGGGCTTAATAGCTGGCCCTAATGCTCTTTAACTACCTCCTCCCTTCCATAGCTTTGGGAATCAACCCAAATGTGATGACTGCAACAGTGAAACACAAAGAACATAGTACAGTTGTGTACACTTACCATAAATGTAGATGCTTGAGTGTATTCACGGTTGCAGTCCTGGTTACCCTCCCTCCAGCCCCCTGACTACTCTTGGCTCTACCTTCCCTTTTTGTTTGGTGTATATAGATATATATATATATATATATATATGTATATATATATATATATATATATATATATATATATATATATATATATATATATATATATATATATATGGATTCACTTTATAACTTCGAAATACTGAAATATCGAATTTCAGTATCTTCGAGACTATAAAACCGAATCCACAAAACACTGACACAAAAAAAACGCGAAATTCACAACACCGAAAACACCGCACACACTATACCACACATACACCGCAACACCCACATCACAACATAAACAAACAAAACTACACACATACACAACTCATACACACATAAGCAGGGGCAAGCACCCCTGCACCCCCCATATGGGGGGCTGCACCCCCACCCCCCCTACTTATATATACTAACTCCGAGATCGCACAAACACAAAACAAAAGCCAACTCACACACGCACATTCACCGACCCCTCACACACACATCAAACACATCAGCACACTTACATACACTCTAACTCCCACTCAAAACCCTTAGAAAACACTTACCTGACATAACACCTACATCCACACACGGCACCGCGCACCATCAAAACACAATCCCAGACATTACGCAGCGTAAGGTCATAACCGCGAATTTGACATATATTCGAGTTCGCGATTATGACCTTTCGCTATTTTTAACATTCGGCTTTATAGTCTCGAGATACTGAAATTCAATATTTCAGTAATTCGAGGTTGTAAAGTGTTTCTATATATATATATATATATATATATATATATATATATATATATTTTTTTTTTTCATGTGTATTTGCTTTTTGATAGGGGTGTACCATACCCTGACTTCTCTTGGCTCTACCTTTCCTTCTTGTTTGGTATATATATATATATATATATATATATATATATATATATATATATATATATATATATATATATATATATATACATATATATGTATATATTTTTTTTCATGTTTATTTGCTTTTTGATAGGGGTGTACCATACCATATAATTGCTTCCTCTTGTGGGGGCACCTGACATCCGGGGCAAGAAAAACTGATGTAATGACGTCGGCTGCATGTTTTATACCTCTGACGACCTGACGTCATGGAAGAAGTGACAGCATCCGATGCAGACTCTGGTATTCAGACCGGCTGAGTGTACATGCAGGCAGATAACCCAAATGTGATGATTGCAACAGTGAATACACTCGAACATCTACATTTATGGTAAGTGTACACAACTGTACTTTTCACATACAAGGATTGTAGTATTCTTTTTGGATAATGGTTTAGTGCTAAATACTATCTTTTATAAAATGAGCTCAAAAAGGCAGTTGTCTGATTGCCTGTCAACAGCACAGGATCTGTACCATGCACTATAAATAATGAGAGAAGGCAGTGTCATGACCACATGAATGCATAGACCGATGTCTGTCATAATCCTTAATACTAAGTTGTCCCACATTTTCTTTTCATAAGTCAGAAGCTGCAAGCAGCTAATTCATTTGTTTATGTTATGTTTTTAATTATCCTTGTGAGTCAAAGTTCAAAGGGGGGTACTAAATACAGCTGGTCATGAGTTACTCCAGTAAAATGAACCTTCATAAACTTGAATGAGTTGTTTCTCCTTTTAAATTGATAACTTCTTACATCTATCTACATAGGTTGAGAATAATAAGAAACAGTATCCAGAACTTTCTTGTTAAAGTAAAGAAGAAAATTCAGAATCTTGAGGAAGCAGTTCATAGGATTATAGGGTTCATAGGATGATATTATGCTATTTGCCTGGAGGCCCTTACACGCCTAGCCAAGAATTTTGGCCATGTTCCCTCAAAGTCAGCACCTGATGTTCATCGTGCATACAGCTGCAGTCATAACAGATGGGTTTTCCTGCCGTCAGGCGGGTCCTCGGTCGGCCGAATTCCAAAGTCTAGGTCCAGCGTCGGTTGTCGTCGCTTCCTCCCTGACGTCAGTGCGACAGTGGTATAAAAGATCCAGCCAACGCCATTTTTTTCAGTCTTTCTTGCCGCGCGGTGGCCGAAGCAGAAGCAGTTCGCAAGTGCTGGTCGGCCAGCTCCTGAGATTACGAATATTTTTCTACCGAAGTCTTCTTGAAAGCTAAGTACCCCGTTGGGGAATCTTTTCTTGCCTCAGACCGATGTCAGACAAAGTTAATAATTGCATTTCTTGTGGAAAGCAAATATCGCATAAGGATTTTCATTCCCTCTGCATTCCTTGCCTAGGCCTGGACCACGACGTCTCGGCCTGTCGTTTTTGTGCTACATTCAACAGATGCACTATTAAGCGTCGGGCGGAGTTCGCCCAACACTATTTTGGCAAAAAATTTAATTACATTATGTCATCAGATACTCCGACTCCAGTTTTGAGTAAAAGGCGCAAAGATAATGACCGACATACGAAGTCCGCGACTTCTACTGACACCATGCCAAAGCCGACTACAGGTGGTCTGGTTCTCAGTGAGGTGCCTATGCAGCCCCTGGCTACCAACGACACTTCATTGGCGGTGTCTTCTGTGCCCGAGGTCGCGGGCTCTTCAGCCCACACCCCGACCACAGTTACCGAAGCCACTATTGGCGGTGAAACTCAGAGTTTAGATAGTCCTGCCACCTCTCAAGGTGTCTTCAGGCCTTCCTCTTCTTTTTCCATCAAGGCTTTCACTAAGTCTAAATCAGCCATGCATACTAAAAGACAAGCTCCACAGGGCCCTTCTCAAGGCCTCATGCCTAAAAAGCAGATGCTCAAAATGGCTGAGGATTTGATTACTCTTATTAGGGGTTCTCAACCCCCCCCCCCGGACAAGAGACCCAGAGTGGAGGAAGAATCCCCCTCCTCGGACCAGGCCTCCATTATTTCAGAACATTCTGAAGACCAGGAACATTCTTACTCCCCTTTTGAAGATTCTGATGCAGAGGAGTCCATTCCCTCTGTCTCCCCCCCTGAGGATTACTCTTTTGGGGAAACCTTAAATACCTTGAGGGAACACTTCCACTGGGAAGGCCAAGAGTACTCAGTCTCCAAGAAAAGGCTTAGGGATTTCCTCTTGCTCCCTCAGCACAGGCCTCTGGCTATACCTCCTGTCTTAGACATTCTAGATGACGTGTATTCGGAGGCCTGCCTTAACCCAGATTCTTTACCTCCAGCTCCAGTCAAGCCTGACAGGTATTACCGGGTTCCTGACTCACACCAATTCCTATACAAAAGCCATGCGGCTGACCCAGAAACTATATCACAGGGTCCCAAGGGAATTAAGGCCTCCACTGCTAAAAATCCATTACCTTCAGAGAGAGATTCCAGAGCTTTAGAGAGGTGGAGGAAAAATGTTTACACCTCGGCCACCTTAAGCATGAGGGCATTAAACTGTCATTTCCATATGTTAAAGTACCAACAATTTCTGTTATCACAGTTGAGAAACAAAATGTTACAACTTGAACAACCAGACTTGAAGGAGTTGCAGGATTTGATACATAGTACAGAACAAGTGGGTAAGCATACCTTGCAATGTGGTTTTGATGCTTTAGAGGCCTCATGTAGAACTGCTGTTACAGGATCAGTCATACGTAGACATGCCTGGCTCAAAGAGCAAACCTTACCAGATCATGTCAGAGCTAAATTACTGGATGCCCTTCTGCAAAAAGATGTATTGTTTGGTGTTAAAGCTGAGGAGGTATTAAAGAAAATGGAGGAAAAGGCAAAATCAATGCAAACAGTAAAAGATTTCCTACAGGTACAACCTCCATGTTTCAGTAGAAATTGGCCTTCCAAAAACTGGTCCTTTCCAGCCACGGACAGACCCCAAAGAGGTAGATACAGGCGCCCGAGGGGCAGAGAGCAATCTCAAGGATCATTTAGAGGCAGACAATGGCAAGCACCCACACAAAGAGGTGGTGAGGATAGTTCACAGCCATTCAGAAAGCAGAACCAATGACTTTCCCCTTTGCATGCCAAGCAAGGCTCAAATGGCAGCACCTTTAGGCGGAAAACTGGCATTATTTTCAAAAAAATTGGCATATTGTCACAAAAGACAAATGGATCCTGGACATTATAGACAGAGGCTACAGATTTCACTTTCACACCCTTCCAAAAATGAGAGGCATGCCAAACCTGCCACACAATCAAAGGGCAGAGGCACAAAAACTAATTTCAGATCTCATGGACATGAAAGCTATTCAAGACGTACCTGTACAAGAACAGGGTCAAGGTTTTTATTCCAGACTATTCCTGGTGCCAAGGAAGGGAAAAGATTGGAGACCTATTTTGGACCTATCCATCCTAAACACATTTTTACTCGTGCCAAATTTCAAGATGCTCACATTACAGCAGCTTCTTCCCATGCTGGGCAAGGAGTCTTGGCTGGTAACATTGGACCTCAAGGAGGCATACCTGCATGTCCCAATCAGACAAGATTGCAGAAGATACCTCAGATTTCTTGCAGGTTCAACCCATTATCAATTCTCTGCATTGCCCTTTGGCTTATCTACTGCGCCCAGAGTGTTCACGAAATGCCTGGCATCAGTAATCGCCTACTGCAGACTTCAAGGGATACAAATATACCCATATCTGGACGACTGCCTGATCCAAGTGGACAGCAAGCACATACTTATGAAACATCTGGCGTTTGTAATAATGTTGTTGAATTCTCTGGGATACACAGTCAACAAAAAGAAATCAAGGCTAATACCCTCTCAAACAATAATTTTCCTGGGTGCCAGCTTGGATACAAACACCCAGATGGCCTACCTCATGCCAGAGAAACAAGGGCAACTAACTCAATACTTCAGAAAACTGGCAACTTTCACCAGGCTGACTGCAAGGAAAATCCTGCAGGCTCTGGGATTCATGGCATCTTGCATCCTACTGATCCCATGTGCAAAGCTGCATATGAGGAAACTTCAATGGTACCTAAAAAACCTATGGTCTCAACACAGCCACAGTTTGGAAACAATAATACCACTAATTCCATGTCTTCAAAAGGAATTTCTGTGGTGGGCTCAAGCATGCCAAAGAAACACAGGTCTCCCATTCTGCAAGCCTCAAGCAAATCAAATCATCACAACAGACGCCTCGGACTACGCCTGGGCGGCGCACATGACAGATTGGTGCATTCAGGGCAAATGGCCCCAAAAAGAAAAGCACCTACACATCAATCAGAAGGAAATGCTAGCAGTAATAAATGCTATTATAGCTTTCAAAGACCTACTGCATCCAGGCCAGCTATTGATAAGGACGGACAACACCACAGTAATGTGGTACATAAACAAACAGAAAGGTACCCATTCATACCCCCTCTGCAGGCAAGCCATGTCTCTTTGGAACATGGTTCTGGAATTACAAATCGAGCTTCAAGCACAGTACCTGCCAGGCAAGGAAAACACACTGGCAGACAACCTAAGCAGAAATATGACAGATCCACACGAATGGAAGTTGCATCCTCAAGTTTTCACAAAGATAACTCAAGCATGGGGAAGGCCAGACATAGATCTCTTTGCCTCCCACAGAAATCACCAATTGGCAAAATTCTGCTCAAGGACCTTTCATCCACAGGCCTGGAAAGTGGACGCACTCTCCTTCAGTTGGGCAACAATGACAGTTTATGCCTTTCCACCTCTCCCTCTGCTGCCCAAAGTTCTATTAAAAACCAGAGCAGACAGACCAAAGATGATTCTCATTGCTCCAGACTGGCCAAGACAACACTGGTACCCACTCCTGAAAAGCCTGACGCATTCCCCACCATGGATCCTGCCTCTAATGCCTCTTCTACTGACTCAGCACAACTTCAAAACTCTTCACAGTCAGCTGAAAACACTCAATCTAGCCGCATGGAAGATTCCTTAAATTCACAACAGGCCCTACTCTCCAAGGAGGTGCAGGATGTCATTTTGGAGGCCTGAAGACCTTCTACAAGAAAAGCCTACTCTGCAAAATGGAAACGGTTTTGTGCCTGGAATGAGAAAAAGGGTCAGAATCTGGGAATACTGAATTTACCCCAAATATTACAGTACCTAGCTGAGATGCTAAGCAATGGACTTTCATTCTCCTCCATCAAAATCCATGCCTCAGCCATTTCTGCAGAATACAACACTGATCCTCCTTTATTCTTTCATCCCCTCTTAAGACAGTTCCTCAGAGGGGCTAAGAATATAAAACCCCCAAGGAAACAACCAGTACCTGCTTGGGACCTCAATTTCATACTAGAAAAACTGACCTTGCCTCCTTTTGAACCAGCTGCTTCAACAGAACTGCAGTACTTGTCTTGGAAAACAGCCTTCCTCCTGGCAATCACTTCAGCTCGCAGGGTTTCGGAACTACAAGCCCTCATGGCTGTGCAGCCTTTCATCATTTTCCATCAGGACAGAGTTACCTTACGAACCAATCTGTCCTTTATGCCAAAGGTAGTATCCAGGGTAGCCTTGAATCAGGCTATCCACTTACCTACCTTTTACCCTAATCCTCAAAACAAAGGGGAAAGACTACTACATTCCTTGGACATTCACAGACAGCTGCGTTATTATTTGGACAGAACAAAGCCTTTTCAGAAAATCAGAGCAACTCTTTGGGTCCTATGCTGCAGGAGCTCCAGGGAAGCCTATTTCCAAACAGACAATCTCAAAGTGGATAGGCCACTGCATACGCTTTTGTTACTCTTTTCATGGTAAATCTGTACCTGCAGGCATCAGATCTCACTCCACAAGGGCCACAGCTACCTCTGCAGCTTTCCTCAGGGGGTTCCTACCAAAGATTTTGGAAGCAGCCACTTGGAGTTCCGTACATACCTTCTCCAAGCACTATCACCTACCATTATACTCCAAATCTAGAGCAGGCTTTGCCACTGCAGTCTTGCAGGGCATCCTGGCTCCTCCTAGTTCCACCTAGTGCCTACCACCCCTTTTTTAGCTTTGGGATTCTGCCCATCTGTTATGACTGCAGCTGTATGCACGATGAACATAGTATAGTTTTGTACCTACTATAAATGTAGATGTTCGAGTGCTAATACAGCTGCAGTCCAGGTTTCCCTCCCTCCTTCCCCTCTTGGGACAGGCCTAACGGCTAACACCTCCTCATACAACCTGATTGGGGTATTCTTTTATGGTGTATTTGCTTGCAACTACTGTTTTTTGATTATATTGCATTGCATTATTACATAATTTTATGTACTGCCTTCTGGGGGCACCTGACATCTGGGGCAAGAAAAACTGAAGAAAACGGCGTCGGCTGGATCTTTTATACCCCTGTCGCACTGACGTCAGGGAGGAAGCGATGACAACCAACGCCGGACCTAGACTTTGGAATTCGGCCGACCGAGGACCCGCCTGACGGCAGGAGAACCCATCTGTTATGACTGCAGCTGTATTAGTACTTGAACATCTACATTTATGGTAGGTACAAAACTGTACTTTTCCCTTGTCCAGCAGGGACACAGGTGGGATCCCAGGGGTGTATTTTCTGTTTTCCATGCAGTCATCCAGGTTCCTCTTAAAGAGGGCTAGAGACGTACACTGCTTGACATGGAGGGGGGAGTCTTTGGGAAACAAACCTATCCCGCCAAGTTCTATTAATGTCACAGACCAGGTTAAGGCCTTGTATGCGGGTTGCTCAAGTGGAGTTTGTCTTAGCCTTTTATGTCAGATACAGGTCACCTCTGAGCAGTCTGTATGCGACTGAGTAGAGGGACAGGGCTCTTAGCCTATCTGTATAGGATAGGTGTTTGAGACCGTGGATTTTCCTGGTCGGGAACCTCTGTGGTCTCTCCAACTGCTGCATGTGCTTGGCAAGGTGTTGTACTCGGTAATGAGTCTGATAAGGGAGGAGTACAGGATGTCATGGCCTCCTTCTTCCGGGATGAAATACCCTTAATTATCAGGTGGGCCATGTAGAAAGCCTTCCATACAATGGAGGCAACGTGGTGGTCAAAAGTGAGATTGGCATCAACCTGGATGCCCGAGTTCCTCACGACTGATTGCGTGCTTAGTATGTTGTCATTAATGTGATAATATCCAGGGACATAATGTTTCTGTGTGTGTGTGTGTGTGTGTGTGTGTGTGTGTGTGTGTGTGTGTGTGTGTGTGTGTGTGTGTGCGTGTGTGTGTGTGTGTGTGTGTGTGCATGTAAGGGAAGACAGCAGCCACCATAACATACTAGAATACATTAAAAATAAATTTCACTTCAGAGAAATGCCACCCCACAGTACCCCATATGTATTTTAACAGCTGAAAATCATATCCAGGGTCTGCAAAAAGACTATTTTGCATCAAAGTACAAAATGTTATGTAAAAAGGTACTTAGTTTAAACTTAAATGTACATAAAAATGTAGCTGTGCATTTCGTAAGTGGAATAAATCACTTAGAGCTGTGCACTGGTGAGCTGTCCCCAATCTCCAAGAGACTTAAGGTGCTCACTAACTCCTCTGGCAGTGCAGAAATAGCTGTACAGAACACACCCTTTCTTGCTTTGTTTATTTATTATTTATTTATTTTATTTATTTTACATTTGTTTACCGGGGAGGTCCAACTAGACAGAGCTGCCCGTTTTCAGCAGAGGCCCCGGGGAGAAAAGCACCAGAACAATTACTAACACACCGTACATAAGACATTTACATGAACATTGTGGTTTACACATTTACTTATATAAGTATAGCAGATAATAACATATGATTGCGTAAGATATTTAAATATGCATAGAGATTTACACATACAATTAAAAGTATAGCCGGTAGTAAAATATGATGGTTGTTCATACAGTATGTTTAGTAGTAGAATTAATTTTGATGGTGTACGGAAGATAAGACAAGAAAGGAAAACTAAAAAAGGAAGAGAATATACACAAGTTCATATGAGGTGCATTGACATTTTAAGGGAAAGCTTTTCTACTTAGTCTATGGAGAGCTAATAGGTGTAGATGGGACAGTACGGAGTAGGCGGCAGTGAGTTGGTAAGTAACGTGTGATAATATATAGTGCATCTGTGGGAGTTTTAAAGAGGAGGTTGGATAGGGTAGGAGAAAGGAGTTAGAATATGTCAGCCAGGTGCTAGGCAGTTACAAGTAAAGTCGTGTGATAATATATAGTGCATCTGTGGGAGTTTTAAAGAGGTTGGATAGTGGAGGGGAAAGGAGTTAAAATATGTCAGCCAGGTGCTAGGCAGTTGCATGTCCAGGAGTTGTTTATTATAGCAATAACCCACGCCTGGGTGTGGGTAATGCTGGATTTACCCATGGTTGGTGTGGTTTGGTCACGAGGGCGAAGCCCGAGTGGCCAAACAAAGCCAACCATGGGTAAATCCAGCATTACCCACACCCAGAAGTGAGTTATTGCTATTATACAATGGCATTATTTAAGAAAAAAAATAATTACTTTTCTTAAATAATGGCATTGTATAATGCCTCCTTGCTGCCCTTCTGCAGCTGACTGGTATTCTGCGGCAGTTCTGATGTACTGCGCATGCGTATGCCTACGCAGTACATCAGAGCTGTGGGCAAAAGCAATGGAGAAAGCAAGATCTCTGTTGCTTTTTACAAACTGTTTCGCTATGTTAAATGGGTTTAACATAGTGAGACAGCTTTAAAATAAGCAACGGAAATCTCCGTTGCTTATTTTAAAGCTGTCTCGCTATGTTAAACCCATTTAACATAGCGAGACAGTTTTGAAAAAAGCAACGGAGAAAGCAAGATCTTCGTTGCTTTTTACAAACTGTCTTGCTATGTAAAAGGAGTTTCACATAGCGAGACAGCTTTAATATAGCGAGACAGTATGAAGCAACGGAGATCTTGCGTTCTCCGTTGCTTAAAAAAAGAGTTATAGTAATGGAAAAAGTCCGGGTGACCGGACCTTTTTTCCATTACTATAACTGATTTACATCGTGCACGCTGACCAATCAGCATGCACATTTTTGAATATTAATGGGGGGTCATTGTATAATGGTAAATAAGCTCTTTTTTGAAGACGGTTTTATTAGATTGTAACCTGATTTGTAGAGCTAGGGAGTTCCAGGTCTTGACAGTGCTGCTAGAATACAGGGTGTCACCAGAGCTGTAATGGATTTTGGAGATTGCGATTAGTGCCTTGTTAGTGGATCTAAGTTTGCGGTTACTGGAGTAGAGGGTGATCAGGTCTTGTAAGGCTGCAGTTTTGTCAGGCTGGTACAGTATTTGATCTAAGGTGTTAGGGAGTTCTAGCCAGGAAAGCTGTTTTAGGGCCTGACAGTGGTGGGTGCGGTAGGAGGTGTTTGTGTTTCACTTATACCAGTTTTCTCTTGTTAAATTTTCTCACATGGAGGATTGGTTTGGCAAAGTTAGTACTAGGTCTTTCTCAAAGGTTGCCCTAACACAAAGAACTTTCCAGATGCATTCAGTCCCCAGACAAATAGGTACTTGTGTCGTAGAGGTGTTATGCAAGGTGAGGCATATATACTACATCATTGGTTTTGGAAACCAAGTTTTCATTTCCTCTGTAAATTGGATTGATACCTTTGCGTTAGCATTCTGGAGCATGTCTCATGAATTACCTTCAGTGTGACAGTTTTGTGTTTGGATTTTGCCTTCCTCTGTTCTCCACTTCATCAAGTTCCCAGAACATACAGCTTTGTTCCTATGTGGTTTCAGGTGCCCACTGATAGAGACAACTCCTAGGGATTTCAGTCATTATCTAACAGGAGAAGCAAAATGTTTTATTGTACATCTGTTTATGCCCTTTTGGCCTGCAGAAATGGTGTAGTGCCCGCTGTGGTTGCATGATCCCCCCCAAAAATCTACATCGAGTATGAACACTCTTTGTCGATGCTTTTGCTTCCAGGCCCTCTTTTTGTTTCAGTAATACAGTTCCAGTTTTGGTCATTCCTCGTCTAGTGTCCCTTCAATGAGATGGTAACATCTCACCCACACACACACACAGCCTTGGGATGAGTGAGCTGTCATTGGAAGCTCATTCCTTACCTTTCTGGCTGTCTTGTTCATTTCCAGGGTCACAAATCAAACCTAAGTTGCCTGGGGTATAGTCAAGGATCCATCTTTCAGTGTCATGGACCTAGCGTTAGGTCAAGTGTTTTTGTTATTATACAGTGATTATACTTAACAATTAGTTGAAACTCATAGTAGTGAATGTGAAAAAAGAGAGAAAGAAGTAATACACACACACACACACACACACACACACACACACACACACACACACACACACACACACACACACACAAACACATTGGACATACTTCGGCAGTAGGAATACTTCTGGGACTTAAAACCAAACTGAGTATATCAGTCCGTAAAATAATTTTTCTGTCAACATTCTGAGACTGCCCCAGCTCTACATTTGCAGCTGCATCGACTGGGTGGTCTCCCTTGTCTTCACCCACTTATTTTTCAATTGCAGAGTATGAGATGAGCTTATGTAATGTCTCTTGATAGTCTCAGGAATATACATTATACTTTTCAACTGTTTTTTACTTCTCATTAGAAAACTTCTCTCCTGACATCCCACAGCAAGTTATGCTCCCCTAGGTATGTGACACATTGAACACGAGGATACCATTTACTCCTTGTACAGCCATTTTAACAAGGCTAGATGGCACAGATGATGACTTGCCCTCTAGAATTACCGTCTCAGGAAGTTACAGAGAAGGAATGGAAGGAGAAGAGAACATTGTAAAGAATAAATAGCATTGTCATCATAATCATGAAGGTAATTCAGGCAAGGTCTCTGCTTATTCTAGATCAGCATTCTCAGACCCTGCAGTATTGGGTTCCCAGTATTTGCCTTGCTCCTGACCACAACCCACCCTTCAGTGTTTTTTGCTCAGCCTTCTGGGTTTTCAGTTTATCACACTGCATCCTCAGGAGTAGATCTTCTTCCCACCCTTCCTCTCCCAGCCAGACTTTTTTCTTTTCATCCAGCTCCTTTCACACTTCAATCATGGATCCCTTCATATTGTAGGTCAGTGCTCCAAGGAATGTGTTTTATTTCCCTCCACAAATTAGGGCACCTATTCCCCTGCACCAGACTGTATCCAACAAACTGCTTGACTTTCTTGTTAATGACATCGGACAGCTTCCTTGGCAGTCCTGTGAGACAGCATCTGTTTCTTAACATACTGCTGCTGGGTTTCGGGCCACTGGAATACCAACTCTGACTTGTGCAGTGCTACATTTTCACTGTCTTTTGACATCTGTCTGACACAGATATCAGTCTAAGTTCCCATTTAGTTACTTTGGAATCACAATCCTGGAGTCATATTTTTGTTTGGGATCTCTGATATTGGATCTAATGTCTTCTCTTCTTTTACCTCTGGTCCTTTCGGCCTACCGCAGGTATCAGACCTGAAGGATCTGCCCTTGGCATTGGTCCTGAGATTGTCCCTTCCCTTAAGATTATGATGAGTTCTGATTTGTACTAACATATGGACCAGTACTGACCTACCCATAGGACCTGGACTCCCACCGAGTTGCAAGATACTGGACTTCAGAGCTTGCTTTACTGTCTACTGGACATCAGATTTCCTTTTTTTCCTCTGACCACAATGACTTTAGCAAGTGGAGCTGCATTGGGGAGAGGCATTTATTTTAGGTTGTGGTGGTGGTGGTGGGGGTCATCTGTTTGTTATTTTGATGTATGTGTAAAGGTG